>NC_092773.1:30449629-30498144 GCF_047496795.1 Chiloscyllium punctatum
AGGAGGGGCGGGACTTGGAAAATCCGGAGAGGCCCGGCGACGGGGCGTTCCAAAATGGGGAAAAAAAAATCCGTCAACTCCCCTTGACAGTGGAGCCCCAGACGCGGAGGAATCTGTCGATTCCCCAGCGGCGGGAGGAGCCAAATTCGGAAAAGGCCTTCGTACTCCCCTCGAGAGCCAAGTCCCCAAACTCGGAAAGGCCTTTGTTCTCCCTCGAGAGCCAAGTCCCAAAACTCGGAAAGGCCTTCGTTCTCCCCTCGAGAGCCAAGTCCCAAACTCGGAAAGGCCTTCGTTCTCCCTCGAGAGCCAAGTCCCAAACTCGGAAAGGCCTTCGTTCTCCCCTCGAGAGCCAAGTCCCAAACTCGGGAAAAGGCCTTCGTTCTCCCCTCGAGAGCCAAGTCCCAAACTCGGAAAGGCCTTCGTTCTCCCTCGAGAGCCAAGTCCCAAACTCGGAAAAGCCTTCGTTCTCCCTCGAGAGCCAAGTCCCAAACTCGGAAAAATCCGTCGATTCCCCAGCGGCGGGAGGCGCCAAACTCGGAAAAGGCCTTCGCTCTCCCTCGAGAGCCATGTCCCCAAACTAGGAAAGGCCTTCATTCTCCCTCGAGAGCCAAGTCCCAAACTCGGAAAAATCCGTCGATCCCCAGCGGGCGGGAGGCGCCAAACTCGGAAAAAGCCTTCATTCTCCCTCGAGAGCCAAGACCCAAACTCGGAAAAGCCTTCGTTCTCCCTCGAGAGCCAAGTCCCAAATTCGGAAAAGGCCTTCGTTCTCCCTCGAGAGCCAAGTCCCCAAACTCGGAAAATCTGTCAATCCCAGCAGGCGGGAGGAACCAAATTCGGAAAAGGCCTTCGTTCTCCCCTCGAGAGCCAAGTCCCAAACTCGGAAAATCCTGTCGATCCCCAGCGGCGGGAGACGCCAAATTCGGAAAAATCCGTGGACCTCCTCGGGAGGGAAGGGGGGGAAGGAATGGGAAGGGGGGGGGGGTTGGGAATCGCGGGAATGCTTCCCCGCGGCACGGGGCCTCAGAAGGTCTGCACCAGGTGCACCGTGGGGACGGCCCTGGACGATGTGGATAACCTGGGTGGCCGCAAGGGGCTGGAGGGCCGGCAGCGCCGGGGCGGGCAGAGCGGTCTCCGGGAGGGGCGCCGCCCTCCCCGCTGACGCCCGGCGTGGGTGCGCAGGTGGCGCCCGCAGGTAGGCCCGGGCGGCGAAGGCTTTGCCCGCAGACCGGGCAGGGCAAGGGGGCGGCGGGCGCCGGGGCGTGGGGTGCGCCGGTGCAGCAGCAGGTTGGAGGAGTGGTGTGAAGGCCCCGGCCGCACTCGCCGCAGCCGTAGGGCCGCTCGCCGGTGTGGGGTGCGCAGGTGCTGCCGCAGGTTGGAGCTCTGGGCGAAGGCCTTGCCGCAGACCTGGCAGGGGGAAGGGCCGGGCCCCCGTGTGCAGCCGCCGGTGCCGGGAGAGGCTGGAGGAGTTGCGGAAGGCCTTGCCGCACTCCGGGCAGCCGTAGGGCCGCTCGCCGGTGTGCTGCCGCAGGTGGTACTGGTAGTGGGGAGGACCACTTGAAGGCCAGGCCGCACAGCTGGCAGCGGAAGGCCCGGGCGCGCCCGTGTGCACCCGCTGGTGCATGCACGCCAGAAGCGAGGGCCCGCTTTGAAGGCCTTGCCGCACTCTTCCGAGCACTTGTAGGGTCGCTCGCACGGTGTGGCCGCGCTGGTGGTAGCGCAGGCCCGAGGAGCCCTTGAAGGCCTTGCCGCAGTCCGGGCACTGGTAGGTGGCGGCCGGGCCTGGGAGGAGGCTGGCGGCGGGCGGGCAGGGGGGAGGGGGCAGGGGGCGGGATGGGCCCGCCCGGACTCTCGCCGCCGGCCGCCCACCGGCGGGCAAGGGGGCGCCTCCTCCACCTCCTCGGCCACCACCACCTCCTCCCCGGCGACGGGCCCGCCGTCAACGACAGCGGTCAAAGGCTCCGGGCCTACCTCCTCCCCGACGGCGTCCCTCGCTCTCCGCCGTCACCCCTCCCCTCCTCCCCTCCCGTGGGTGCGCAGGTGGCGCCGCAGGTAGGGCCTGGGCGGCGAAGGCTTTGCCGCAGACCGGGCAGGGCAAGGGGGCGGCGGGCGCCGGGGGGCGTGGGTGCGCCGGTGCAGCAGCAGGTTGGAGGAGTGGGTGAAAGCCCCCGGCCGCACTCCCCGCAGCCGTAGGGCCGCTCGCCGGTGTGGGTGCGCAGGTGCTGCCGCAGGTTGGAGCTCTGGGCGAAGGCCTTGCCGCAGACCTGGCAGGGGAAGGGCCGGGCCCCCCGTGTGCAGCCGCCGGTGCCGGGAGAGGCTGGAGGAGTTGCGGAAGGCCTTGCCGCACTCCCGGGCAGCCGTAGGGCCGCTCGCCGGTGTGCTGCCGCAGGTGGTACTGGTAGTGGGAGGACCACTTGAAGGCCAGGCCGCACAGCTGGCAGCGGAAGGCCCGGGCCCCCCGTGTGCCACCCGCTGGTGCACCGCCAGCAGCGAGGCCCGCTTGAAGGCCTTGCCGCACTCTGAGCACTTGTAGGGCCGCTCGCCGGTGTGGCCGCGCTGGTGGTACAAGAGCGCCGAGGAGCCCTTGAAGGCCTTGCCGCAGTCGCCGCACTTGTACGGCCTCTCGCCAGTGTGGCTCCTCTGGTGGTGGGTCAGCCGCGACGACCACTTGAAGGCCTTGCCGCACTCCAGGCACTGGTAGGCCCCCCTGGGGGCCGGCCGGTGGCCGCGCCCCCTCTGCCATCGTCCGGAGAGGGTCGGGACGGGGGGCGTCGGCACGCGCTACCACCCCCCCCCCCCCCGCCCACGTCCGGGTTTTACCGTTGAGTCCAGACGCTGAGGAGAGAGAGAGATGGAAAACACGGGTCAATTTAGTCAACCCCAAAGCACCCACACATCCCCTCCCCACCCCACCCGCCATTTTGGTTAGCGATTCAGTTGGTTGACACTGGTCAAGTCCCTTTAAGACACAGCGAAAGAATTGTTGGCGCCCTGTCCCTTTAAGAAGGATTTGCGTGCCCCCCCCTTTCCTTTTAAGATAGACCCGTCGACCCCAACCCTTCAGGGTGAGGGGTACACACCCTGTCCCTTTAAGAGCGAGATCTGCCCATCTGCACTCTTTTGAGACAGAGACGCGTACACCCCCGTCCCGATAAGACAGGCACGTCTTAAGAGTGACCCAGCGTAGCTCCTGTCCCTACAACTGGGTGACGTTTGTACACCATGTCCCTTTAAGAGAGTGACGTGTACACCCTGTCTCTTTGTAACGGTGATGTGTCCCTTTAAGACGGTGATAGGTGTCTCTGTGTGTGTGTGTAGGCCTGTCCCTTTCAGAGGGTGATATGTGAGTGTGTGGGGCCTGCCCCTTTAAGAGTATGATGAATGTGTGTGAGCCTGTCCCTTTAAGAGTGTGACATACATGTCTGTGTGGGCCTGTCCCTTTAAGAGTGTGATATGTGTGTGGGTCTGTCTCTTTAAGAATGTGATGTATATGTAAGTGGGCCTGTTTCTTTAAGAGTGTGATGTATATGTGTGTGGGGCTGTCCCTTTAAGAGTGTGGCGTAAATGTCTGTGTGGGCCTGTCCCTTTAAGACTGCGTTATGTGTGTATTTGGGCCTGTCCCTTTAAGAATGTGATGGATCTGTGTGTGGGGGCGGGAGTGATGTGTACGTGGGCCTGCCCCTTTAAGAGTGTGACAGATCTGTGTGGGGGGCCTGTCCCTTTAAGAGTGTGATGTGTATGTGGGCCTGTCCCTTTAAGAATGTTATGGATATGTGTGTGTGTGTGTGTGGGGCCTGTCCCTTTAAGAATGTTGTGTATATGTGTGTGGGGGGGGGGGGGGGTGGGGGGGGGGGCCTGTCCCTTTAAGAGTGTGATGTGTATGTGGGCCTGTCCCTTTAAGAATGTTGTGTATATGTGTGTGTGGGGGGGGCCTGCCCCTTTAAGAGTGTGATATTGTATGTGTGTGAGGGCCTGTCCCTTTAAGAATGTGATGTGTATGTGTGTGGGGGCCTGCCCCTTTAAGAGTGTGATGTGGATGTGGGCCTGCCCCTTTAAGAGTGTGCTGTGGATGTGGGCCTGTCCCTTTAAGAGTGTGATGTGTGTGGGGGCCTGCCCCTTTAAGAGTGTGCTGTGGATGTGGGCCTGTCCCTTTAAGAGTGTGATGTGGATGTGGGGCCTGCCCCTTTAAGAGTGTGATGTGTGGGGGGCCTGTCCCTTTAAGAGAGTCCGCCCTTGCCCTTCCCCTCCCCCACCACACAGTGACCTCCCGCCGCCGTTTCCCTGGTAACACCCCTCCCCCCCCCCCCCTCACCTGCGCTCCTTCCCGCCTTCCGCCAACCGCCGCCGATTCGAACCGCGCTCGAGACGGCGCGAGGGGCCCAACCGTCGCAACCGCCAGCGCCCGCACCTGGCACCACCCTCCCCCCATGCGCCCCAACCCTCACCGTGGACACGCCCACCTCCCGCTCCCATTGGACCCCGGCCGCGGCCTGGCCACGCCCGCCGACGGCCCCGAGCCCAATCCCCCCCCCGTCCTGCCCCAGCCCCGCCACCCCATTGGCGCAGATCCTCGGCCGGGGGGCGGGGGGGGGCGGTCCCACCGCGCCACCCTCGCCCAATCACGTGGCCGCTACCCGTCCCCGCCCCCTTGCCCTCCCCGGATTGGCTCCCCGTGCGCGAGCCGACGTGCGCCCGCCCCCTTTCCACTCCACCAATTGGACCCTGATTCTACATCCTCCCTCACCCTCCCCCCTCGAAAACAGTCGTGGCTCGTCATTGGTCGAGGCCAGGCGCATTGTAAGAGTGACGTGGCTGCCAGCCAATTGGAAGGGCTGTTTCAGACTCCCGGTGGCTGTCCCCAGTGAGAGGTGCCCTGCCATTGGACGATTTTGATAAATTGGCATTAAATGGGGGGGGGGGGAGGTAGTGAGAGGAAAGGGGGTGAAGGGGAGGGGGTCACCAATTCCTCATCTTTCTCCCAACCCCCGGCATGCCACCCCCGGCCAACCCACGTCCCTTTCGCCCCATCCCCACCCCCAAGGTTGGCCAACGTCCGGGGATGGGGGTGCTGGGGGGGGGGTCGCGAGATTGGCCGCCCCACCCTTCCTGCGTTGACCCCCCCCCCCCCCGCCCACCCACCGTCCTCCTCTCCACTCAAGGAAATGGCGGTGGTGGGGTGCGGATCTCCCTCGGTGCCCTTTGAACCACGTCAAGGCCAACGGGCGGCCAAGATGGCCGCCGCACCGCACGCTCCCCCGCGCGGGCGACGGTGAGGGCGCTCTCCCCCCCACCCCGCAAGAAAACCTCGCAGTGGGGATGCGGGAGGGGGAAGAGGAAGAGGCGACGGATCACCCTCGGCGCCCCTTGAACTGTGTCGAGGCTGATGGGTGGCCAAGATGGCCGGTGCACCGCACGCTCCTTCTGCGGGCGATGGCAAGGCCGCTCCCCCACGAGAAAACATCGAGAGGGGGTTGCTGGAGGGGGAAGAGGAGGAGGCGACGGATCACCCTCAGTGCCCCTCAAACTATGTTGAGACTGAAGGGCAACCAAGATGGCTGCCGCACCGCACGGTCCCTGTTGGCGACAGGGAGGCCGCCCCCACACCACCCCACCCCACACCGAGAAAACGGTGGGGTTGCGAGAAGGGGACGGGACGGATCGACATCAGTGAACCTTGACCTCTTTCGTGGCCAAGAGCTGGCCAAGATGGCTGCCACACCGCACAGTCCTTGTGTGAGTGACGTCAAGTTGCCCACTTGCCCCCCACCCCCAACCTCCGTAAAAAACTATGGGGGTTCAAGAAGAGGAGGAGGCGACGGATTGGCTTCGGTGCCCCTTGACCCGTGTCGAGGGCAATGGGCGGCTAAGATGGCCACCCGCCGTACGCTCCCTTTGTGCTCTTCCCCAGGCCCCGTCTAGCGTCGTACGGCACAGAGACAAGCCATTCGGCCCCTCACCGTCCATGCTGGCTCAGACTTCCTGAATCAAAACCTCTGGCAATTACCCCTCTGGTCAGGGCCACGTTTGGCGTATCGTGCCCAGTTTTGGTGCCCCACATCTCAGGGAAGGGCGTCACTGGCCCCTCAGAGGACGCCCGTGAGGGCGATCCCAGGAACGGCCATCTTGACGCCACCAGGAACGTCTGAGGACTCCAGGGGTCGACGCTCGACAGAGGGGGAGGGGGCGGTGAACCTTCCCCGGTTTGTCTCCGGCATGGCGGACATCACGTCAAGGGTGGGGCGGTAATGGCCGTCGCCCGCTCCCTGGGACCCGGGAGGGATCCGAAAACGGACAGACAGACCCAAAGCCAACCGCGGGCGCAGACGTTTCACGGACAGGAGGAAGCCGTGAGGGCCGGGGGAAGCACAGACCCTTCGGCCCAACTCGTCCGGGAACCCTGAATCAACCCAGTCCCCCCCCCCCGTTTAGAGACGGACGGGACAGAAACAGGCCCTTCGGCCCCTCCCGTCCGTGCTAACCCAGATGTCCTATCCCAATCCAGACCCCCACCATTCGCCAGCCCATGGCCCATCTCCCTCATAACCCCCTTCCCATCCCGCGTTGACCCCCCACCCATCACTGTCCCAGCCCCCAACACTTCCTCATCCCTCTGCGGGGAAACAGTTACCCCTCGGGGCTCCCTCTCCCCTTAAACTTACGCCCCCCTCAGGTTCAGGACTCCCCCCACCCCGGGGGGGGAAAGACCTTGCGTATTTACCCTCTTGGCACACCTCCGCGCCCCCCCGCCCCCGTGATTGTATAAACCTCGATAAGGTCAGCCTCCCCCAGCAACCTCCGACGCTCCGGGGAAAACAGCGCCCAGCCTCTCCCTGTGGCTCCAAAACCCTCCGACGCGGACAACATCTTGGACTGTGGGAGAATTCCGGAGCACCCAGAGGAAACCCATGCAGACAGCGGGGGGAGGGGGACTGACCGTGCTAAATTACCCATAGTGCTCAGGGATGTGCGGGTAAGCGTGGGGGACTGACCATGCTAAATTACCCATAGTGCTCAGGGATGTGCGGGTTAGCGTGGGGGACTGACCATGCTAAATTACCCATAGTGCTCAGGGATGTGCGGGTTAGCGTGGGGGACTGACCATGCTAAATTACCCATAGTGCCCAGGGATGTGCGGGTTAGGGTGGGGATTGGCCGTGCTAAATTACCCATAGTGCCCAGGGATGTGCAGGTTAGGGTGGGGATTTGCCGTGCTAAATTACCCATAGTGCCGAGGGATATGCAGGAGAGGGTAGGATTGGCCGTGCTAAATTACCCAAAGTGCCCAGGAACGTGCAGGTTAGGGTGGGGATTGGCCGTGCGAAATTACCCATAGTGCCCAGGGATGTGCGGGTTAGGATGGGGGATTGGCTGTGCTAAATTACCCAGAGTGCCCAGGGATGTGCAGGTTCGGGTGGGGTTTGGCCGTGCTAAGTAACCCATAGTGCCCAGGGATGTGCAGGTTAGGGTGGGGATTGGCCGTGGTAAATTACCCATAGTGCCCAGGGATGTGCAGGTTAGGGTGGGGTTTGGCCGTGGTAAATTACCCATAGTGCCCAGGGACGTGCAGGTTAGGGTGGGATTGGCTATGCTAAATTACCCATAGTGCCCAGGAATGTGCAGGTTAGGGTGGAGATTGACCGTGCTAAATTACCCATAGTGCCCAGGGATATGCAGGTTAGGTTGGGGATTGACCATGCTAAATTACCCATAGTGCTCAGGGATGTGCAGATTAGGGTGGTGATTGACCGTGCTAAATTACCCGTAGTGCCCACGGATGTGCGGGTTAGGGTGGGGGTTTGACCGTGCTAAATTACCCATAGTGCCCAGGGATTTGCGGGTTAGGGTGGGGATTGGCCGTGCTAAATTACCCATAGTGCCCAGGGATGTGCGGATTAGGGTGGATTGGCCGTGCAATATTGCCTATCGTGCTCAGGGATGTGTGGATTAGGGTGGGGATTGGCCGTGCTAAATTGCCTATCGTGCCCAGGGATGTGTGGGTTAGGGTGGAATTGGCCGTGCTAAATTACCCATAGTGCCTAGGGATATGCGGGTTAGGGTGGGGTTGTCCGTGCTAAATTACCCATAGTGCCCAAGGATGTGCAGGGTAGGGTGGAACTGACCGTGCTAAATTACCCATAGTGCCCAGTGATGTGTTGGATAGGGTGGTATTGGCCGTGCTAAATTACCCATAGTGCCCAGGGATGTGCAGGTTAGGGTAGGATTCACCGTGCTAAATTACCCATCGTGCCCAGGGATGTGTGGGTTAGGGTAGGATTGACCGTGCTAAATTACCCATAGTGCCCAGGGATGTGCGGGTTAGGGTGGAATTGATCGTGCTAAATTACCCATAGTACCCAGGGATGTGCAGGTTAGGGCGAGGATTGGCTGTGCTAAATTACCCATAGTGCCCAGGAATGTGCGGGTTAGGGTGAGGATTGACCGTGGTAAATTACCCATAGTGCACATTCATGTGCAGGTTTGGGTGTGGTTGGCCGTGCTAAATTACCCATAGTGCCCAGGAATATGCGGGTTAGGGAGGGATTGACTGTGCTAAATTTCCCATAGTGCCCAGGAATGTGCAGGGTAGGGTGGAACTGACCGTGCTAAATTACCCATAGTGCCCAGTGATGTGTAGGATAGGGTGGGGATTGGCCGTGGTAAATTACCCATAGTGCCCAGGGATGTGCAGGTTAGTGTGGGGATTGACCGTGCTAAATTACCCATAGTGCCCAGGGATGTGCGGGTTAGGATGGGGGATTGGCCGTGCTACGTTACCCATAGTGCCCAGGTATATGCAGGTTCGGGTGGGGATTGACCGTGCTAAATTACCCATAGTGCCCAGGGATGGGCAGGGTAGGGTGGGGATTGGCCATGCTAAATAACCCATAGTGCCCAGGGATGTGCAGGTTAGGGTGGGGATTGGCCGTGGTAAATTACCCATAGTGCCCAGGGATGTGCAGGTTAGGGTGGTGATTGACCGTGCTAAATTACCCATAGTGCCCAGGGATGTGTGGGTTAGAGTGGGGGATTGACCGTGCTAAATTATCCATCGTACCCAGGGATGTGCAGGTTAGGGTGGGGGACTGACCGTGCTAAATTACCCATAGTGCCCAGGGGTGTGCAGGAGAGGGTGGGATTGGCCGTGCTAAATTACCCATAGTGCCCAGGGATGTGTGGGTTAGGGTGGGATTGGCCGTGCTAAATTAGCCATAGTGCCCAGGGATGTGCGGGTTAGGGTGCGGATTATCCGTGCCAAATTACCCACAGTGCCCAGGAATGTGCAGGTTAGGGTGGGGATTGACTGTGCTAAATTACCCATAGTGCCCAGGAATGTGCAGGTTAGGGTGGGGATTGGCCGTGCTAAATCACCCATAGTGCCCAGGGATGTGCGGGTTAGGATGGGGGACTGACCGTGCTAAATTACCCATAGTGCCCAGGGATGTGCAGGAGAGGGTGGGATTGGCCGTGCTAAATTAGCCATAGTGCCCAGGGATGTGCAGGTTAGGGTGGGGATTGGCCATGCTAAATTACCCATAGTGCCCAGGGATGTGCGGGTTAGGATGGGGGATTGGCCGTGCTACGTTACCCATAGTGCCCAGGTATATGCAGGTTCGGGTGGGGATTGACCGTGCTAAATTACCCATAGTGCCCAGGGATGGGCAGGGTAGGGTGGGGATTGGCCATGCTAAATAACCCATAGTGCCCAGGGATGTGCAGGTTAGGGTGGGGATTGGCCGTGGTAAATTACCCATAGTGCCCAGGGATGTGCAGGTTAGGGTGGTGATTGACCGTGCTAAATTACCCATAGTGCCCAGGGATGTGTGGGTTAGAGTGGGGGATTGACCGTGCTAAATTATCCATCGTACCCAGGGATGTGCAGGTTAGGGTGGGGGACTGACCGTGCTAAATTACCCATAGTGCCCAGGGGTGTGCAGGAGAGGGTGGGATTGGCCGTGCTAAATTACCCATAGTGCCCAGGGATGTGTGGGTTAGGGTGGGATTGGCCGTGCTAAATTAGCCATAGTGCCCAGGGATGTGCGGGTTAGGGTGCGGATTATCCGTGCCAAATTACCCACAGTGCCCAGGAATGTGCAGGTTAGGGTGGGGATTGGCCGTGCTAAATCACCCATAGTGCCCAGGGATGTGCGGGTTAGGATGGGGGACTGACCGTGCTAAATTACCCATAGTGCCCAGGGATGTGCAGGAGAGGGTGGGATTGGCCGTGCTAAATTAGCCATAGTGCCCAGGGATGTGCGGGTTAGGGTGGGGATTGGCCATGCTAAATTACCCATAGTGCCCAGGGATGTGCGGGTTAGGATGGGGGATTGGCCGTGCTACGTTACCCATAGTGCCCAGGTATATGCAGGTTCGGGTGGGGATTGACCGTGCTAAATTACCCATAGTGCCCAGGGATGGGCAGGGTAGGGTGGGGATTGGCCGTGGTAAATTACCCATCGTGCCCAGGGATGTGCAGGTTAGGGTGGTGATTGACCGTGCTAAATTACCCATAGTGCCCAGGGATGTGTGGGTTAGAGTGGGGGATTGACCGTGATAAATTATCCATCGTACCCAGGGATGTGCAGGTTAGGGTGGGGGACTGACCGTGCTAAATTACCCATAGTGCCCAGGGATGTGCAGGAGAGGGTGGGATTGGCCGTGCTAAATTACCCATAGTGCCCAGGGATGTGTGGGTTAGGGTGGGATTGGCCGTGCTAAATTAGCCATAGTGCCCAGGGATGTGCGGGTTAGGGTGCGGATTATCCGTGCCAAATTACCCACAGTGCCCAGGAATGTGCAGGTTAGGGTGGGGATTGACTGTGCTAAATTACCCATAGTGCCCAGGAATGTGCAGGTTAGGGTGGGGATTGGCCGTGCTAAATCACCCATAGTGCCCAGGGATGTGCGGGTTAGGATGGGGGACTGACCGTGCTAAATTACCCATAGTGCCCAGGGATGTGCAGGAGAGGGTGGGATTGGCCGTGCTAAATTAGCCATAGTGCCCAGGGATGTGCGGGTTAGGGTGGGGATTGGCCATGCTAAATTACCCATCGTGCCCAGGGATGTGCAGGTTAGGGTGGAGATTGACCGTGCTAAATTACCCATCGTGCCCAGGGATGTGCAGGTTAGGGTGGAGATTGACCGTGCTAAATTACCCATCGTGCCCAGGAATGTGCGGGTTAGGGTGGGGATTGGCCGTGCTAAATTACCCATAGTGCCCAGGGATATGCAGGTTCGGTTGGGCATTGACCGTGCTAAATTACCCATAGTGCTCAGGGATGTGCAGGTTAGGGTAGTGATTGACCGTGCTAAATTACCCATAGTGCCCAGGGATGTGCAGGTTAGGGCGGGGGATTGGTCATGCTGAATTATCCATCGTGCCCAGGGATGTGCGGGTTAGGGTGGGGGACTGACCGTGCTCAGTTACCCATAGTGCCCAGGGATGTGCGGGTTAGGGTGGGGATTTGCCGTGCTAAATTACCCATAGTGCCCAGCGATGTTCGGGTTAGTGTGGTGATTGGCCGTGCTAAATTACCCATAGTGCCCAGGGATGTGCGGGTTAGGGTGGGGGCTTGGCCGTGGTAAATTACCCATAGTGCCCAAGGATGTGGAGGTGAGGGTGGATTGACCGTGTTAAATTACCCATAGTGCCCAGGAACGTGCGGGTTAGGGTGGGATTGACCGTGCTAAATTACCCATAGTGCCCAGGGATGTGCAGGTTAGGATGGGGTTTGGCCGTGCTAAATTACCCATAGTGCCCAGGGATGTGCGGGTTAGGGTGGGGGATTGGCCGTGCTAAATTACCCATAGTGCCCAGGCATGTGCGGGTTAGGGTGGGACTGACCGTGCTCAGTTACCCATAGTGCCCAGGGATGTGCAGGTTAGGGTGGGGATTTGCCGTGCTAAATTACCCATAGTGCCCAGCGATGTTCGGGTTAGTGTGGTGATTGGCCGTGCTAAATTACCCATAGTGCCCAGGGATGTGCGGGTTAGGGTGGGGGCTTGGCCGTGCTAAATTACCCATAGTGCCCAAGGATGTGGAGGTGAGGGTGGGTTGACCGTGTTAAATTACCCATAGTGCCCGGGGATGTGCGGGTTAGGGTGGGGATTGGCCGTGTTAAATTACCCATAGTGCCCAAGGATGTGGAGGTGAGGGTGGGTTGACCGTGTTAAATTACCCATAGTGCCCAGGAACGTGCGGGTTAGGGTGGGATTGACCGTGCTAAATTACCCATAGTGCCCAGGGATGTGCAGGTTAGGATGGGGTTTGGCCGTGCTAAATTACCCATAGTGCCCAGGGATGTGCGGGTTAGGGTGGGGGATTGGCCGTGCTAAATTACCCATAGTGCCCAGGCATGTGTGGGTTAGGGTGGGATTGACTGTGCTAAATTACCAATAGTGCCCAGGGATGTGCAGGTTAGGGTGGGGATTGGCCGTGCTAAATTACCCATAGTGCCCAGGGATGTGCAGGTTAGGGTGGGATTGACCGTGCTAAATTACCCATAGTGCCCAGAAATGTGCTGGGTAAGGCGAGGATTGGCTGTGCTAAATTACCCATAGTGCCCAGGGATGTGCAGGTTAGGGCGAGGATTGGCTGTGCTAAATTACCCATAGTGCCCAGGAATGTGCGGGTTAGGGTGAGGATTCACCGTGGTAAATTACCCATAGTGCCCAGGGATGTGCAGGTTTGGGTGTGGTTGGCCGTGCTAAATTTCCCATAGTGCCCAGGAATGTGCGGGTTAGGGTGGGGTTGTCCGTGCTAAATTACCCATAGTGCCCAGGAATGTGCAGGGTAGGGTGGAACTGACCGTGCTAAATTACCCATAGTGCCCAGGGAAGTGCAGGTTAGGGTAGGATTCACCGTGCTAAATTACCCATAGTACCCAGGGATGTGCAGGATAGGGCGAGGATTGGCTGTGCTAAATTACCCATAGTGCCCAGGAATGTGCGGGTTAGGGTGAGGATTGACCGTGGTAAATTACCCATAGTGCCCAGGGATGTGCGGGTTAGGGTGGGGGATTGGCTGTGGTAAATTACCCATAGTGCCCAGGGATGTGCGGGTTAGGGTGAGGATTGACCATGGTAAATTACCCATAGTGCCCAGGGATGGGCGGGGTAGGGTGGGATTGACCGTGCTAAATGACCCATAGTGCACAGAGATGTGCAGGTTAGGGTGGGGATTGACTGTGCTAAATTACCCATAGTGCCCAGGGATGTGCAGGTTAGTGTGGGGATTGACCGTGCTAAATTACCCATAGTGCCCAGGGATGGGCAGGGTAGGGTGGGATTTTCCGTGCTAAGTTACCCAAAGTGCCCAGGAACGTGCAGGTTAGGGTGGGGATTGGCCGTGCGAAATTACCCAAAGTGCCCAGGGATGTGCGGGTTAGGATGGGGGACTGACCGTGCTAAATTACCCATAGTGCTCAGGGATGTGCAGGAGAGGGTGGGATTGGCCGTGCTAAATTAACCATAGTGCCCAGGGATGTGCGGGTTAGGGTGGGGATTGGCCATGCTAAATTACCCATCGTGCCCAGGGATGTGCAGGTTAGGGTGGAGATTGACCGTGTTAAATTACCCATAGTGCCCAGGGATATGCAGGTTCGGTTGGGCATTGACCGTGCTAAATTACTCACAGTGCACAGGGATGTGCAGGTTAGGGTGGGGGATTGACCGTGCTCAGTTACCCATAGTGCCCAGGGATGTGCGGGTTAGGGTGGGGATTTGCCGTGCTAAATTACCCATAGTGCCCAGCGATGTTCGGGTTAGTGTGGTGATTGGCCGTGGTAAATTACCCATAGTGCCCAGGGATGTGCGGGTTAGGGTGGGGGCTTGGCCGTGCTAAATTACCCATAGTGCCCAAGGATGTGGAGGTGAGGGTGGATTGACCGTGTTAAATTACCCATTGTGCCCAGGAACGTGCGGGTTAGGGTGGGATTGACCGTGCTAAATTACCCATAGTGCCCAGGGATGTGCAGGTTAGGATGGGGTTTGGCCGTGCTAAATTACCCATAGTGCCCAGGGATGTGCGGGTTAGGGTGGGGGATTGGCCGTGCTAAATTACCCATAGTGCCCAGGCATGTGCGGGTTAGGGTGGGATTGACTGTGCTAAATTACCAATAGTGCCCAGGGATGTGCAGGTTAGGGTGGGGATTGGCCGTGCTAAATTACCCATAGTGCCCAGGGATGTGCAGGTTAGGGTGGGATTGACCGTGTTAAATTACCCATAGTGCTCAGGGATGTGTGGGTTAGGGTGGGGGATTGACCGTGTTAAATTACCCATAGTGCTCAGGGATGTGTGGGTTAGGGTGGTGGATTGACCGTGCTAAATTACCCATAGTGCCCAGGGATGTGCAGGTTAGGGTGGGATTGACCGTGTTAAATTACCAATAGTGCCCAGGGATGTGCAGGTTAGTGTGGGGATTGGCCGTGCTAAATTAACTATAGTGCCCAGAAATGTGCTGGGTAAGGCGAGGATTGGCTGTGCTAAATTACCCATAGTGCCCAGGAATGTGCGGGTTAGGGTGAGGATTGACCGTGGTAAATTACCCATAGTGCCCAGTGATGTGCAGGTTTGGGTGTGGTTGGTCGTGCTAAATTACCGATAGTGCCCAGGAATGTGCAGGTTAGGGTGGGGATTGACCGTGCTAACTTACCCAGAGTGCCCAGGGATGTGCAGGTTAGGGCGAGGATTGGCTGTGCTAAATTACCCATAGTGCCCAGGAATGTGCGGGTTAGGGTGAGGATTCACCGTGGTAAATTACCCATAGTGCCCAGGGATGTGCAGGTTTGGGTGTGGTTGGCCGTGCTAAATTTCCCATAGTGCCCAGGAATGTGCGGGTTAGGGTGGGGTTGTCCGTGCTAAATTACCCATAGTGCCCAGGAATGTGCAGGGTAGGGTGGAACTGACCGTGCTAAATTACCCATAGTGCCCAGGGAAGTGCAGGTTAGGGTAGGATTCACCGTGCTAAATTACCCATAGTACCCAGGGATGTGCAGGATAGGGCGAGGATTGGCTGTGCTAAATTACCCATAGTGCCCAGGAATGTGCGGGTTAGGGTGAGGATTGACCGTGGTAAATTACCCATAGTGCCCAGGGATGTGCGGGTTAGGGTGGGGGATTGGCTGTGGTAAATTACCCATAGTGCCCAGGGATGTGCGGGTTAGGGTGAGGATTGACCATGGTAAATTACCCATAGTGCCCAGGGATGGGCGGGGTAGGGTGGGATTGACCGTGCTAAATGACCCATAGTGCACAGAGATGTGCAGGTTAGGGTGGGGATTGACTGTGCTAAATTACCCATAGTGCCCAGGGATGTGCAGGTTAGTGTGGGGATTGACCGTGCTAAATTACCCATAGTGCCCAGGGATGGGCAGGGTAGGGTGGGATTTTCCGTGCTAAGTTACCCAAAGTGCCCAGGAACGTGCAGGTTAGGGTGGGGATTGACCGTGCTAAATTACCCATAGTGCCAGTAATGTGCGGGTTAGGGTGAGGATTGACCGTGGTAAATTACCCATAGTGCCCAGGGATGTGCAGGTTAGGATGGGGTTTGGCCGTGCTAAATTACCCATAGTGCCCAGGGATGTGCGGGTTAGGGTGGGGGATTGGCCGTGCTAAATTACCCATAGTGCCCAGGCATGTGCGGGTTAGGGTGGGACTGACCGTGCTCAGTTACCCATAGTGCCCAGGGATGTGCAGGTTAGGGTGGGGATTTGCCGTGCTAAATTACCCATAGTGCCCAGCGATGTTCGGGTTAGTGTGGTGATTGGCCGTGCTAAATTACCCATAGTGCCCAGGGATGTGCGGGTTAGGGTGGGTGCTTGGCCGTGCTAAATTACCCATAGTGCCCAAGGATGTGGAGGTGAGGGTGGATTGACCGTGTTAAATTACCCATTGTGCCCAGGAACGTGCGGGTTAGGGTGGGATTGACCGTGCTAAATTACCCATAGTGCCCAGAGATGTGCAGGTTCGGATGGGGTTTGGCCGTGCTAAATTACCCATAGTGCCCAGGGATGTGCGGGTTAGGGTGGGGGATTGGCCGTGCTAAATTACCCATAGTGCCCAGGCATGTGCGGGTTAGGGTGTGATTGACTGTGCTAAATTACCAATAGTGCCCAGGGATGTGCAGGTTAGGGTGGGGATTGGCCGTGCTAAATTACCCATAGTGCCCAGGGATGTGCAGGTTAGGGTGGGATTGACCGTGCTAAATTACCCATAGTGCCCAGAAATGTGCTGGGTAAGGCGAGGATTGGCTGTGCTAAATTACCCATAGTGCCAGTAATGTGCGGGTTAGGGTGAGGATTGACCATGGTAAATTGCCCATAGTGCCCAGGAATGTGCAGGTTAGGGTGGGGATTGACCGTGCTAACTTACCCATAGTGCCCAGGGATGTGCAGGTTAGGGCGAGGATTGGCTGTGCTAAATTACCCATAGTGCCGAGGAATGTGCGGGTTAGGGTGAGGATTCACTGTGGTAAATTACCCATAGTGCCCAGGGATGTGCAGGTTTGGGTGTGGTTGGCCGTGCTAAATTACCCATAGTGCCCAGGGATGTGCAGGTTAGGGTAGGATTGACCGTGCTAAATTACCCACAGTGCCCAGGGATGTGCGGGTTAGGGTGGAATTGATCGTGCTAAATTACCCATAGTACCCAGGGATGTGCAGGATAGGGCAAGGATTGGCTGTGCTAAATTACCCATAGTGCCCAGGAATGTGCGGGTTAGGGTGAGGATTGACCGTGGTAAATTACCCATAGTGCACATTCATGTGCAGGTTTGGTTGTGGTTGGCCGTGCTAAATTACCCATAGTGCCCAGGAATGTGCGGGTTAGGGAGGGATTAACTGTGCTAAATTTCCCAGAGGGCCCAGGGATGTGCAGGTGAGGGTGGGGTTGTCCGTGCTAAATTACCCATAGTGCCCAGGGATGTGCAGGTTAGGGTGGGGATTGACCGTGCTAAATTACCCATAGTGCCCAGTGATGTGCAAGTTAGGGTGGGGCTTGGCCCTGCTAAATTACCCATAGTGCCCAGGAACGTGCAGGTTAGGGTGGGGATTGACTGTGCTAAATTACCCATAGTGCCCAGGGGTGTGCGGGTTAGGATGGGGGACTGACCGTGCTAAATTACCCATAGTGCTCAGGGATGTGCAGGAGAGGGTGGGATTGGCCGTGCTAAATTAGCCATAGTGCCCAGGGATGTGCGGGTTAGGGTGGGGATTGGCCGTGCTAAATTACCCATCGTGCCCAGGGATGTGCAGGTTAGGGTGGAGATTGACCGTGTTAAATTACCCATAGTGCCCAGGGATATGCAGGTTCGGTTGGGCATTGACCGTGCTAAATTACTCACAGTGCACAGGGATGTGCAGGTTAGGGTGGGGGACTGACCGTGCTCAGTTACCCATAGTGCCCAGGGATGTGCGGGTTAGGGTGGGGATTTGCCGTGCTAAATTACCCATAGTGCCCAGCGATGTTCGGGTTAGTGTGGTGATTGGCCGTGCTAACTTACCCATAGTGCCCAGGGATGTGCGGGTTAGGGTGGGGGCTTGGCTGTGCTAAATTACCCATAGTGCCCAAGGATGTGGAGGTGAGGGTGGATTGACCGTGTTAAATTACCCATAGTGCCCAGGAACGTGCGGGTTAGGGTGGGATTGACCGTGCTAAATTACCCATAGTGCCCAGGGATGTGCAGGTTAGGATGGGGTTTGGCCGTGCTAAATTACCCATAGTGCTCAGGAACGTGCGGGTTAGGGTGGGATTGACCGTGCTAAATTACCCATAGTGCCCAGGGATGTGCAGGTTAGGATGGGGTTTGGCCGTGCTAAATTACCCATCGTGCCCAGGGATGTGCAGGTTAGGGTGGGATTGACTGTGCTAAATTTCCCATAGGGCCCAGGGATGTGCAGGTGAGGGTGGGGTTGTCCGTGCTAAATTACCCATAGTGCCCAGGGATGTGTCGGATAGGGTGGTATTGGCCGTGCTAAATTACCCATAGTGCCCAGGGATGTGCGGGTTAGGGTGGGATTGACCGTGCTAAATTACCCGTAGTGCCCAGGGATGGGCGGGGTAGGGTGGGATTGACCGTGCTAAATTACCCATAGTGCCCAGGGATGTGCAGGTTAGGGTGGGGATTGAACGTGCTAAATTACCCGTAGTGCCCAGGGATGGGCGGGGTAGGGTGGGATTGTCCGTGCTAAGTTACCCAAAGTGCCCAGGAACGTGCAGGTTAGGGTGAGGATTGGCCGTGCGAAATTACCCATAGTGCCCAGGGATGGGCAGGGCAGGGTGGGATTGTCCGTGCTAAGTTACCCAAAGTGCCCAGGAACGTGCAGGTTAGGGTGGGGATTGGCCGTGCGAAATTACCCATAGTGCCCAGGGATGTGCGGGTTAGGATGGGGGATTGGCCGTGCTACGTTATCCATAGTGCCCAGGGATGTGCAGGTTCGGGTGGGATTGGCCGTGCTAAATTAGCCATAGTGCCCAGGGATGTGCAGGTTAGGGTGGGGATTGGCCGTGCTAAATTACCCATAGTGCCCAGTGATGTGTCGGATAGGGTGGTATTGGCCGTGCTAAATTACCCATAGTGCCCAGGGATGTGCAGGTTAGGGTAGGATTGACCGTGCTAAATTACCCATAGTGCCCAGGGATGTGCGGGTTAGGGTAGGATTGACCGTGCTAAATTACCCATAGTACCCAGGGATGTGCAGGTTAGGGCGAGGATTGGCTGTGCTAAATTACCCATAGTGCCCAGGAATGTGCGGGTTAGGGTGAGGATTGACCGTGGTAAATTACCCATAGTGCACATTCATGTGCAGGTTTGGTTGTGGTTGGCCGTGCTAAATTACCCATAGTGCCCAGGGATGTGCGGGTTAGGGAGGGATTGACTGTGCTAAATTTCCCATAGTGCCCAGGGATGTGCAGGTGAGGGTGGGGTTGTCCGTGCTAAATTACCCATAGTGCCCAGGAATGTGCAGGGTAGGGTGGTATTGGCCGTGCTAAATTACCCATAGTGCCCAGTGATGTGCAAGTTAGGGTGGGGATTGGCCCTGCTAAATTACCCATAGTGCCCAGGCATGGGCGGGGTAGGGTGGGATTGACCGTGGTAAATTACCCATAGTGCCCAGGGATGTGCAGGTTAGGGTGGGATTGACTGTGCTAAATTACCCATAGTGCCCAGGGATGTGCAGGTTAGGGTGGGGATTGTCTGTGCTAAATTACCCATAGTGCCCAGGAATGTGCAGGTTAGGGTGGGATTGTCCGTGCAAAATTACCCATAGTGCCCAGGGATGTGCAGGTTAGGGAGGGGATTGGCCGTGGTAAATTACCCATAGTGCCCAGCGATGTGCAGGTTAGGGTGGTGATTGACTGTGCTAAATTACCCATAGTGCCCAGGGATGTGTGGGTTAGGGTGGGGATTGGCCGTGCTAAATTACACATAGTGCCCAGGGATGTGCAGGAGAGGGTGGGATTGGCCGTGCTAAATTACCCATAGTGCCTAGGGATGTGAGGGGTTAGGGTGGGGGATTGGACGTGCTAAATTACCCATAGTGCCCAGGGATGTGCGGGTTAGGGTGGGATTGATCGTGCTAAATTACCCATAGTGCACAGGGATGAGCAAGTTAGGGTGGGATTGGCCGTGCTAAATTACCAATAGTGCGCAGGAACGTGCGGGTTAGGGTGGAGGATTGACCGTACTAAATTAGCCATAGTGCCCAGGGATGTGCAGGTTAGGGTGGGGATTGACCGTGCTAAATTACCCATAGTGCCCACGGATGTGCGGGTTAGGGTGGGGGTTTGACCGTGCTAAATTAGCCATAGTGCCCAGGGATGTGCGGGTTAGGGTGGTGATTGGCCGTGCTAAATTACCCATATTGCCCAGGGATGTGCAGGTTTGGGTGGGGATTGACCTTGCTAAATTACCCATAGTGCCCAGGGATGTGCAGGTTAGGGCGAGGATTGGCTGTGCTAAATTACCCATAGTGCCCAGGGATGTGCAGGTTAGGGTGGGGATTGGCCGTGCTAAGTTACCCAAAGTGCCCAGGAACGTGCAGGTTAGGGTGGGATTGACCGTAGTAAATTACCCATAGTGCCCAGGGATTTGCAGGTTCGGGTGGGGTTTGGCCGTGCTAAATAACCCATAGTGCCCAGGGATTTGCAGGTTCGGGTGGGGTTTGGCCGTGGTAAATTACCCATAGTGCCCAGGGATGTGCGGGTTAGGGTGAGGATTGGCCGTGGTAAATTACCCATAGTGCCCAGGGATGTGCGGGTTAGGGTGAGGATTGACCGTGCTAAATTACCCATAGTGCCCAGGGATATGAGGGGTTAGGGTGGGATTGGCCGTGCTAAATTAGCCATAGGTGCCCAGTGATGTCCAAGTTCGGGTGGGGATTGGCCCTGCTAAATTACCCATAGTGCCCAGGGATGTGCGTGTTAGGGTGGGATTGGCCGTGCAAAATTACCCATAGTGCCCAGGGATGTGCAGGTTAGGGTGGGAATTGACCGTGCTAAATTACCCATAGTGCCCAGGAATGTGCAGGTTAGGGTGGGATTGTCCGTGCAAAATTACCCATAGTGCCCAGGGATGTGCAGGTTAGGGTGGGGATTGACCATGCTAAATTACCCATAGTGCCCAGGGATGTGCAGGTTAGGGTGGGGATTGGCCGTGCTAAGTTACCCAAAGTGCCCAGGAACGTGCAGGTTAGGGTGGGATTGACCGTAGTAAATTACCCATAGTGCCCAGGGATTTGCAGGTTCGGGTGGGGTTTGGCCGTGCTAAATAACCCATAGTGCCCAGGGATTTGCAGGTTCGGGTGGGGTTTGGCCGTGGTAAATTACGCATAGTGCCCAGGGATGTGCGGGTTAGGGTGAGGATTGGCCGTGGTAAATTACCCATAGTGCCCAGGGATGTGCGGGTTAGGATGGGGGACTGACCGTGCTGAAATACCCATCGTGCCCAGGGATGTGCAGGAGAGGGTGGGATTGGCCGTGCTAAATTACCCATAGTGCCCAGGGATGTGCAGGTTAGGGTAGTGATTGACCGTGCTAAATTACCCATAGTGCCCAGGGATGTGCAGGTTAGGGTTGGGATTGGCCGTGCTAAATTACCCATAGTGCCCAGGGATGTGCGGGTTAGGGTGGGGATTGACCGTGCTAAATTACCCATAGTGCCCAGGGATGTGCAGGTTAGGGTAGTGATTGACCGTGCTAAATTACCCATAGTGCCCAGGGATGTGCAGGTTAGGGTTGGGATTGGCCGTGCTAAATTACCCATAGTGCCCAGGGATGTGCAGGTTAGGGGGGGATTTGCCGTGCTAAATTACCCATAGTGCCCAGGGATGTGCAGGTTCGGGTGGGGATTGGCCGTGCTAAATTACCCATAGTGCCCAGGGATGTGCGGGTTGGGGTGGATTGGCCATGCTAAATTACCCATAGTGCCCAGGGATGTGTGGGTTCGGGTAGGATTGACCGTGCTAAATTACCCATAGTGCCCAGGGATGTGAGGGTTAGGGTGGAATTGGCCGTGCTAAATTACCCATAGTGCCCAGGGATGTGTGGGTTCGGGTAGGATTGACCGTGCTAAATTACCCATAGTGCCCAGGGATGTGCGGGTTAGGGTGGAATTGATCGTGCTAAATTACCCATAGTGCCCAGGGATGTGCAGGTTAGGGCGAGGATTGGCTGTGCTAAATTACCCATAGTGCCCAGGGATGTGTGGGTTAGGGTGGGGATTGACCGTGCTAAATTACCCATAGTGCCCAGGAATGTGCAGGTTAGGGCGAGGATTGGTTGTGCTAAATTACCCATAGTGCCCAGGGATGTGTGGGTTAGGGTGGGGATTGACCGTGCTAAATTACCCATAGTGCCCAGGAATGTGCAGGTTAGGGCGAGGATTGGCTGTGCTAAATTACCCATAGTGCCCAGGAATGTGCGGGTTAGGGTGAGGATTGATCGTGGTAAATTACCCATAGTGCCCAGGGATGTGCAGGTTTGGGTGTGGTTGGCCGTGCTAAATTACCCATAGTGCCCAGGAATGTGCGGGTTAGGGTGGGGTTGTCCGTGCTAAATTACCCATAGTGCCCAGGAATGTGCAGGGTAGGGTGGAACTGACCGTGCTAAATTACCCATAGTGCCCAATGATGTGCAGGTGAGGGTGGTATTGGCCGTGCTAAATTACCCATAGTGCCCAGGGATGTGCAGGTTAGGGTGGGATTGGCCGTGCTAAATTACCCATAGTGCTCAGGGATGTGCAGGTTAGGGTGGGGATTGACTGTGCTAAATTACCCACAGTGCCCAGGGATGTGCAGGTTAGGGTGGTGGATTGACCGTGTTAAATTACCCATAGTGCCCAGGGATGTGCAGGTTAGGGCGAGGATTGGCTGTGCTAAATTACCCATAGTGCCCAGGAATGTGCGGGTTAGGGTGAGGATTGACCGTGGTAAATTACCCATAGTGCCCAGGGATGTGCAGGTTTGGGTGTGGTTGGCCGTGCTAAATTACCCATAGTGCCCAGGAATGTGCAGGTTAGGGTGGGGTTGTCCGTGCTAAATTACCCATAGTGCCCAGGGATGTGCAGGTTAGGGTGGTGGATTGACCGTGTTAAATTACCCATAGTGCCCAGGGATGTGCGGGTTAGGGTGGGGATTGGCCGTGCTAAATTACCCATAGTGCCCAGGGATGTGCAGGTTAGGGTAGGATTGACCGTGCTAAATTACCCATAGTGCCCAGGGATGTGCAGGTTAGGGTAGGATTGACCGTGCTAAATTACCCATAGTGCCCAGGGATGTGCGGGTTAGGGAGGGATTGACCGTGCTAAATTACCCATAGTGCCCAGGGATGTGTGGGTTAGGGTGGGGATTGACCGTGTTAAATTACCCATAGTGCCCAGGGATGTGCAGGTTAGGGCGAGGATTGGCTGTGCTAAATTACCCATAGTGCCCAGGAATGTGCGGGTTAGTGTGAGGATTGACAGTGCTAAATTACCCATAGTGCACATTCATGTGCAGGTTTGGGTGTGGTTGGCCGTGCTAAATTTCCCATAGTGCCCAGGGATGTGCAGGTGAGGGTGGGGTTATCCGTGCTAAATTACCCATAGTGCCCAGGAATGGGCAGGGCAGGGTGGAACTGACCGTGCTAAATTACCCATAGTGCCCAATGATGTGTCGGATAGGGTGGTATTGGCCGTGCTAAATTACCCATAGTGCCCAGGGATGTGCAGGTTAGGGTGGTGGATTGACCGTGTTAAATTACCCATAGTGCCCAGGGATGTGCAGGTTAGTGTAGGATTGACCGTGCTAAATTACCCATAGTGCCCAGGGATGTGCGGGTTAGGGTAGGATTGACCGTGCGAAATAACCCATAGTGCCCAGGGATGTGCAGGTTAGGGCGAGGATTGGCTGTGCTAAATTACCCATAGTGCCCAGGAATGTGCAGGTTAGGGTGGTGGATTGACCGTGTTAAATTACCCATAGTGCCCAGGGATGTGCAGGTTAGGGTAGGATTGACCGTGCTAAATTACCCATAGTGCCCAGCGATGTGTGGGTTAGGGTGGGGATTGACCGTGCGAAATAACCCATAGTGCCCAGGGATGTGCAGGTTAGGGCGAGGATTGGCTGTGCTAAATTACCCATAGTGCCCAGGAATGTGCGGGTTAGTGTGAGGATTGACCGTGCTAAATTACCCATAGTGCACATTCATGTGCAGGTTTGGGTGTGGTTGGCCGTGCTAAATTTCCCATAGTGCCCAGGGATGTGCAGGTGAGGGTGGGGTTATCCGTGCTAAATTACCCATAGTGCCCAGGAATGTGCAGGGCAGGGTGGAACTGACCGTGCTAAATTATCCATAGTGCCCAGTGATGTGTATGATAGGGTGGTATTGGCCGTGCTAAATTACCCATAGTGCCCAGTGATGTGCAAGTTAGGGTGGGGATTGGCCCTGCTAAATAACCCATAGTGCCCAGGGATGTGCGGGTTAGGATGGGATTGACCGTGCTAAATTACCCACAGTGCCCAGGGATGTGCTGGTTAGGGTGGGGATTGACCGTGCTAAATTACCCATAGTGCCCAGGGATGTGCAGGTTTGGGTGTGGTTGGCCGTGCTAAATTACCCATAGTGCCCAGGTATGTGCGGGTTAGGGTGCGGTTGTCCGTGCTAAATTACCCATAGTGCCCAGGAATGTGCAGGGTAGGGTGGAACTGACCGTGCTAAATTACCCATAGTGCCCAATGATGTGCAGGTGAGGGTGGTATTGGCCGTGCTAAATTACCCATAGTGCCCAGGGATGTGCAGGTTAGGGTGGGATTGGCCGTGCTAAATTGCCCATAGTGCTCAGGGATGTGCAGGTTAGGGTGGGGATTGACTGTGCTAAATTACCCACAGTGCCCAGGGATGTGCAGGTTAGGGTGGTGGATTGACCGTGTTAAATTACCCACAGTGCCCAGGGATGTGCAGGTTAGGGTGAGGATTGACCGTGGTAAATTACCCATAGTGCACATTCATGTGCAAGTTAGGGTGGTATTGGCCGTGCTAAATTACCCATAGTGCCCAGTGATGTGCAAGTTAGGGTGGGGATTGGCCCTGCTAAATTACCCATAGTGCCCAGGGATATGCGGGTGAGGGTGGGATTGACCGTGCTAAATTACCCATAGTGCCCAGGGATGTGCAGGTTAGTGTGGGGATTGACCGTGCTAAATTACCCATAGTGTCCAGGGATGGGCAGGGTAGGGTGGGATTGTCCGTGCTAAATTACCCATAGTGCCCAGGAACGTGCAGGTTAGGGTGGGGATTGGCCGTGCGAAATTACCCATAGTGCCCAGGGATGTGCGGGTTAGGATGGGGGATTCGCCGTGCTACGTTACCCATAGTGCCCAGGGATGTGTGGGTTAGGGTGGGGATTGTCCGTGCTAAATTACCCATAGTGCCCAGGGATGTGCAGGTTTGGGTGTGGTTGGCCGTGCTAAATTACCCATAGTGCCCAGGAATGTGCGGGTTAGGGTGGGGTTGTCCGTGCTAAATTACCCATAGTGCCCAGGAATGTGCAGGGTAGGGTGGAACTGACCGTGCTAAATTACCCATAGTGCCCAATGATGTGCAGGTGAGGGTGGTATTGGCCGTGCTAAATTACCCATAGTGCCCAGGGATGTGCAGGTTAGGGTGGGATTGACCGTGCGAAATAACCCATAGTGCCCAGGGATGTGCAGGTTAGGGCGAGGATTGGCTGTGCTAAATTACCCATAGTGCCCAGGAATGTGCGGGTTAGTGTGAGGATTGACCGTGCTAAATTACACATAGTGCACATTCATGTGCAGGTTTGGGTGTGGTTGGCCGTGCTAAATTTCCCATAGTGCCCAGGGATGTGCAGGTGAGGGTGGGGATTGACCGTGCTAAATTACCCACAGTGCCCAGGGATGTGCTGGTTAGGGTGGGGATTGACCGTGCTAAATTACCCATAGTGCCCAGGGATGTGCAGGTTTGGGTGTGGTTGGCCGTGCTAAATTACCCATAGTGCCCAGGTATGTGCGGGTTAGGGTGCGGTTGTCCGTGCTAAATTACCCATAGTGCCCAGGAATGTGCAGGGTAGGGTGGAACTGACCGTGCTAAATTACCCATAGTGCCCAATGATGTGCAGGTGAGGGTGGTATTGGCCGTGCTAAATTACCCATAGTGCCCAGGGATGTGCAGGTTAGGGTGGGATTGGCCGTGCTAAATTGCCCATAGTGCTCAGGGATGTGCAGGTTAGGGTGGGGATTGACTGTGCTAAATTACCCACAGTGCCCAGGGATGTGCGGGTTAGGGTGAGGATTGACCGTGGTAAATTACCCATAGTGCACATTCATGTGCAAGTTAGGGTGGTATTGGCCGTGGTAAATTACCCACAGTGCCCAGGGATGTGCAGGTTAGGGTGGTGAATTGACCGTGTTAAATTACCCACAGTGCCCAGGGATGTGCAGGTTAGGGTGAGGATTGACCGTGGTAAATTACCCATAGTGCACATTCATGTGCAAGTTAGGGTGGTATTGGCCGTGCTAAATTACCCATAGTGCCCAGTGATGTGCAAGTTAGGGTGGGGATTGGCCCTGCTAAATTACCCATAGTGCCCAGGGATATGCGGGTGAGGGTGGGATTGACCGTGCTAAATTACCCATAGTGCCCAGGGATGTGCAGGTTAGTGTGGGGATTGACCGTGCTAAATTACCCATAGTGTCCAGGGATGGGCAGGGTAGGGTGGGATTGTCCGTGCTAAATTACGCATAGTGCCCAGGAACGTGCAGGTTAGGGTGGGGATTGGCCGTGCGAAATTACCCATAGTGCCCAGGGATGTGCGGGTTAGGATGGGGGATTCGCCGTGCTACGTTACCCATAGTGCCCAGGGATGTGTGGGTTAGCGTGGGGATTGTCCGTGCTAAATTACCCATAGTGCCCAGGGATGTGTGGGTTAGGGTGGGGATTGTCCGTGCTAAATTACCCACAGTGCCCAGGGATGTGTGGGTTAGGGTGGGGGACTGACCGTGCTAAATTACCCATAGTGCCCAGGGATGTGCAGGTGAGGGTGGGGTTATCCGTGCTACATTACCCATAGTGCCCAGGAATGTGCAGGGCAGGGTGGAACTGACCGTGCTAAATTATCCATAGTGCCCAGTGATGTGTATGATAGGGTGGTATTGGCCGTGCTAAATTACCCATAGTGCCCAGGGATGTGCGGGTTAGGGTGGTATTGACCGTGCTAAATTACCCGTTGTGCCCAGGGATGGGCGGGGTAGGATGGGATTGACCGTGCTAAATTACCCGTTGTGCCCAGGGATGTGTGGGTTAGGGTGGGGATTGGCCGTGCTAAATTACCCGTAGTGCCCAGGGATGTGCAGGTTAGGGTGGGGATTGACCGTGCTAAATTACCCACAGTGCCCAGGGATGTGCTGGTTAGGGTGGGGATTGACCGTGCTAAATTACCCATAGTGCCCAGGGATGTGCAGGTTTGGGTGTGGTTGGCCGTGCTAAATTACCCATAGTGCCCAGGTATGTGCGGGTTAGGGTGCGGTTGTCCGTGCTAAATTACCCATAGTGCCCAGGAATGTGCAGGGTAGGGTGGAACTGACCGTGCTAAATTACCCATAGTGCCCAATGATGTGCAGGTGAGGGTGGTATTGGCCGTGCTAAATTACCCATAGTGCCCAGGGATGTGCAGGTTAGGGTGGGATTGGCCGTGCTAAATTGCCCATAGTGCTCAGGGATGTGCAGGTTAGGGTGGGGATTGACTGTGCTAAATTACCCACAGTGCCCAGGGATGTGCGGGTTAGGGTGAGGATTGACCGTGGTAAATTACCCATAGTGCACATTCATGTGCAAGTTAGGGTGGTATTGGCCGTGGTAAATTACCCACAGTGCCCAGGGATGTGCAGGTTAGGGTGAGGATTGACCGTGGTAAATTACCCATAGTGCACATTCATGTGCAAGTTAGGGTGGTATTGGCCGTGCTAAATTACCCATAGTGCCCAGTGATGTGCAAGTTAGGGTGGGGATTGGCCCTGCTAAATTACCCATAGTGCCCAGGGATATGCGGGTGAGGGTGGGATTGACCGTGCTAAATTACCCATAGTGCCCAGGGATGTGCAGGTTAGTGTGGGGATTGACCGTGCTAAATTACCCATAGTGTCCAGGGATGGGCAGGGTAGGGTGGGATTGTCCGTGCTAAATTACGCATAGTGCCCAGGAACGTGCAGGTTAGGGTGGGGATTGGCCGTGCGAAATTACCCATAGTGCCCAGGGATGTGCGGGTTAGGATGGGGGATTCGCCGTGCTACGTTACCCATAGTGCCCAGGGATGTGTGGGTTAGGGTGGGGATTGTCCGTGCTAAATTACCCATAGTGCCCAGGGATGTGTGGGTTAGGGTGGGGATTGTCCGTGCTAAATTACCCACAGTGCCCAGGGATGTGTGGGTTAGGGTGGGGGACTGACCGTGCTAAATTACCCATAGTGCCCAGGGATGTGCAGGAGAGGGTGGGGTTATCCGTTCTAAATTACCCATAGTGCCCAGGAATGGGCAGGGTAGGGTGGAACTGACCGTGCTAAATTACCCATAGTGCCCAGTGATGTGTATGATAGGGTGGTATTGGCCGTGCTAAATTACCCATAGTGCCCAGGGATGTGCAGGTTAGGGTGGGATTGGCCGTGCTAAATTGCCCATAGTGCCCAGGGATGTGCAGGTGAGGGTGGGGTTATCCGTTCTAAATTACCCATAGTGCCCAGGAATGGGCAGGGTAGGGTGGAACTGACCGTGCTAAATTACCCATAGTGCCCAGTGATGTGTATGATAGGGTGGTATTGGCCGTGCTAAATTACCCATAGTGCCCAGGGATGTGCAGGTTAGGGTGGGATTGGCCGTGCTAAATTGCCCATAGTGCTCAGGGATGTGCGGGTTAGGGAGGGATTGACCGTGCTAAATTACCCATAGTGCCCAGGGATGTGTGGGTTAGGGTGGGGATTGACCGTGTTAAATTACCCATAGTGCCCAGGGATGTGCAGGTTAGGGCGAGGATTGGCTGTGCTAAATTACCCATAGTGCCCAGGAATGTGCGGGTTAGTGTGAGGATTGACAGTGCTAAATTACCCATAGTGCACATTCATGTGCAGGTTTGGGTGTGGTTGGCCGTGCTAAATTTCCCATAGTGCCCAGGGATGTGCAGGTGAGGGTGGGGTTATCCGTGCTAAATTACCCATAGTGCCCAGGAATGGGCAGGGCAGGGTGGAACTGACCGTGCTAAATTACCCATAGTGCCCAATGATGTGTCGGATAGGGTGGTATTGGCCGTGCTAAATTACCCATAGTGCCCAGGGATGTGCAGGTTAGGGTGGTGGATTGACCGTGTTAAATTACCCATAGTGCCCAGGGATGTGCAGGTTAGTGTAGGATTGACCGTGCTAAATTACCCATAGTGCCCAGGGATGTGCGGGTTAGGGTAGGATTGACCGTGCGAAATAACCCATAGTGCCCAGGGATGTGCAGGTTAGGGCGAGGATTGGCTGTGCTAAATTACCCATAGTGCCCAGGAATGTGCAGGTTAGGGTGGTGGATTGACCGTGTTAAATTACCCATAGTGCCCAGGGATGTGCAGGTTAGGGTAGGATTGACCGTGCTAAATTACCCATAGTGCCCAGCGATGTGTGGGTTAGGGTGGGGATTGACCGTGCGAAATAACCCATAGTGCCCAGGGATGTGCAGGTTAGGGCGAGGATTGGCTGTGCTAAATTACCCATAGTGCCCAGGAATGTGCGGGTTAGTGTGAGGATTGACCGTGCTAAATTACCCATAGTGCACATTCATGTGCAGGTTTGGGTGTGGTTGGCCGTGCTAAATTTCCCATAGTGCCCAGGGATGTGCAGGTGAGGGTGGGGTTATCCGTGCTAAATTACCCATAGTGCCCAGGAATGTGCAGGGCAGGGTGGAACTGACCGTGCTAAATTATCCATAGTGCCCAGTGATGTGTATGATAGGGTGGTATTGGCCGTGCTAAATTACCCATAGTGCCCAGTGATGTGCAAGTTAGGGTGGGGATTGGCCCTGCTAAATTACCCATAGTGCCCAGGGATGTGCGGGTTAGGATGGGATTGACCGTGCTAAATTACCCACAGTGCCCAGGGATGTGCTGGTTAGGGTGGGGATTGACCGTGCTAAATTACCCATAGTGCCCAGGGATGTGCAGGTTTGGGTGTGGTTGGCCGTGCTAAATTACCCATAGTGCCCAGGTATGTGCGGGTTAGGGTGCGGTTGTCCGTGCTAAATTACCCATAGTGCCCAGGAATGTGCAGGGTAGGGTGGAACTGACCGTGCTAAATTACCCATAGTGCCCAATGATGTGCAGGTGAGGGTGGTATTGGCCGTGCTAAATTACCCATAGTGCCCAGGGATGTGCAGGTTAGGGTGGGATTGGCCGTGCTAAATTGCCCATAGTGCTCAGGGATGTGCAGGTTAGGGTGGGGATTGACTGTGCTAAATTACCCACAGTGCCCAGGGATGTGCAGGTTAGGGTGGTGGATTGACCGTGTTAAATTACCCACAGTGCCCAGGGATGTGCAGGTTAGGGTGAGGATTGACCGTGGTAAATTACCCATAGTGCACATTCATGTGCAAGTTAGGGTGGTATTGGCCGTGCTAAATTACCCATAGTGCCCAGTGATGTGCAAGTTAGGGTGGGGATTGGCCCTGCTAAATTACCCATAGTGCCCAGGGATATGCGGGTGAGGGTGGGATTGACCGTGCTAAATTACCCATAGTGCCCAGGGATGTGCAGGTTAGTGTGGGGATTGACCGTGCTAAATTACCCATAGTGTCCAGGGATGGGCAGGGTAGGGTGGGATTGTCCGTGCTAAATTACCCATAGTGCCCAGGAACGTGCAGGTTAGGGTGGGGATTGGCCGTGCGAAATTACCCATAGTGCCCAGGGATGTGCGGGTTAGGATGGGGGATTCGCCGTGCTACGTTACCCATAGTGCCCAGGGATGTGTGGGTTAGGGTGGGGATTGTCCGTGCTAAATTACCCATAGTGCCCAGGGATGTGCAGGTTTGGGTGTGGTTGGCCGTGCTAAATTACCCATAGTGCCCAGGAATGTGCGGGTTAGGGTGGGGTTGTCCGTGCTAAATTACCCATAGTGCCCAGGAATGTGCAGGGTAGGGTGGAACTGACCGTGCTAAATTACCCATAGTGCCCAATGATGTGCAGGTGAGGGTGGTATTGGCCGTGCTAAATTACCCATAGTGCCCAGGGATGTGCAGGTTAGGGTGGGATTGACCGTGCGAAATAACCCATAGTGCCCAGGGATGTGCAGGTTAGGGCGAGGATTGGCTGTGCTAAATTACCCATAGTGCCCAGGAATGTGCGGGTTAGTGTGAGGATTGACCGTGCTAAATTACCCATAGTGCACATTCATGTGCAGGTTTGGGTGTGGTTGGCCGTGCTAAATTTCCCATAGTGCCCAGGGATGTGCAGGTGAGGGTGGGGTTATCCGTGCTAAATTACCCATAGTGCCCAGGAATGTGCAGGGCAGGGTGGAACTGACCGTGCTAAATTATCCATAGTGCCCAGTGATGTGTATGATAGGGTGGTATTGGCCGTGCTAAATTACCCATAGTGCCCAGGGATGTGCGGGTTAGGGTGGTATTGACCGTGCTAAATTACCCGTTGTGCCCAGGGATGGGCGGGGTAGGATGGGATTGACCGTGCTAAATTACCCGTTGTGCCCAGGGATGTGTGGGTTAGGGTGGGGATTGGCCGTGGTAAATTACCCGTAGTGCCCAGGGATGTGCAGGTTAGGGTGGGGATTGACCGTGCTAAATTACCCACAGTGCCCAGGGATGTGCTGGTTAGGGTGGGGATTGACCGTGCTAAATTACCCATAGTGCCCAGGGATGTGCAGGTTTGGGTGTGGTTGGCCGTGCTAAATTACCCATAGTGCCCAGGTATGTGCGGGTTAGGGTGCGGTTGTCCGTGCTAAATTACCCATAGTGCCCAGGAATGTGCAGGGTAGGGTGGAACTGACCGTGCTAAATTACCCATAGTGCCCAATGATGTGCAGGTGAGGGTGGTATTGGCCGTGCTAAATTACCCATAGTGCCCAGGGATGTGCAGGTTAGGGTGGGATTGGCCGTGCTAAATTACCCATAGTGCCCAGGGATGTAGGGGTTAGGGTGGGGATTGACCGTGCTAAATTGCCCATAGTGCTCAGGGATGTGCAGGTTAGGGTGGGGATTGACTGTGCTAAATTACCCACAGTGCCCAGGGATGTGCGGGTTAGGGTGAGGATTGACCGTGGTAAATTACCCATAGTGCACATTCATGTGCAAGTTAGGGTGGTATTGGCCGTGGTAAATTACCCACAGTGCCCAGGGATGTGCAGGTTAGGGTGGTGGATTGACCGTGTTAAATTACCCACAGTGCCCAGGGATGTGCAGGTTAGGGTGAGGATTGACCGTGGTAAATTACCCATAGTGCACATTCATGTGCAAGTTAGGGTGGTATTGGCCGTGCTAAATTACCCATAGTGCCCAGTGATGTGCAAGTTAGGGTGGGGATTGGCCCTGCTAAATTACCCATAGTGCCCAGGGATATGCGGGTGAGGGTGGGATTGACCGTGCTAAATTACCCATAGTGCCCAGGGATGTGCAGGTTAGTGTGGGGATTGACCGTGCTAAATTACCCATAGTGTCCAGGGATGGGCAGGGTAGGGTGGGATTGTCCGTGCTAAATTACGCATAGTGCCCAGGAACGTGCAGGTTAGGGTGGGGATTGGCCGTGCGAAATTACCCATAGTGCCCAGGGATGTGCGGGTTAGGATGGGGGATTCGCCGTGCTACGTTACCCATAGTGCCCAGGGATGTGTGGGTTAGGGTGGGGATTGTCCGTGCTAAATTACCCATAGTGCCCAGGGATGTGCAGGTTAGCGTGAGATTGGCCGTGCTAAATTACCCATAGTGCCCAGGGATGTGCGGGTTAGGGTGGGATTGATCGTGATAAATTACCCATAGTGCACAGGGATGTGCAGGTTAGGGTGGGGATTGGCCCTGCTAAATTACCCATAGTGCCCAGGGATGTGCAGGTTAGGGTGGGGGGATTGACCGTGCTAAATTACCCATAGTGCCCAGGAATGTGCGGGTTAGGGAGGGATTGACTGTGCTAAATTTCCCATAGTGCCCAGGGATGGGCAGGTGAGGGTGGGGATTGACTGTGCTAAATTACCCACAGTGCCCAGGGATGTGCAGGTTAGGGTGGTGGATTGACCGTGTTAAATTACCCATAGTGCCCAGGAACGTGTGGGTTAGGGTGGGATTGACCGTGCTAAATTACCCATAGTGCCCAGGGATGTGCGGGTTAGGGTAGGATTGACCGTGCTAAATTACCCATAGTGCCCAGGGATGTGCAGGTTAGCGTGAGATTGGCCGTGCTAAATTACCCATAGTGCCCAGGGATGTGCGGGTTAGGGTGGGATTGATCGTGATAAATTACCCATAGTGCACAGGGATGTGCAGGTTAGGGTGTGGTTGGCCGTGCTAAATTACCCATAGTGCCCAGGGATGTGTGGGTTAGGGTGCGATTGGCCGTGCTAAATTTCCCATAGTGCCCAGGGATGTGCAGGTGAGGGTGGGGTTATCCGTTCTAAATTACCCATAGTGCCCAGGAATGGGCAGGGTAGGGTGGAACTGACCGTGCTAAATTACCCATAGTGCCCAGTGATGTGTATGATAGGGTGGTATTGGCCGTGCTAAATTACCCATAGTGCCCAGGGATGTGCAGGTTAGGGTGGGATTGGCCGTGCTAAATTGCCCATAGTGCTCAGGGATGTGCAGGTTAGGGTGGGGATTGACTGTGCTAAATTACCCACAGTGCCCAGGGATGTGCAGGTTAGGGTGGTGGATTGACCGTGTTAAATTACCCACAGTGCCCAGGGATGTGCAGGTTAGGGTGAGGATTGACCGTGGTAAATTACCCATAGTGCACATTCATGTGCAAGTTAGGGTGGTATTGGCCGTGCTAAATTACCCATAGTGCCCAGTGATGTGCAAGTTAGGGTGGGGATTGGCCCTGCTAAATTACCCATAGTGCCCAGGGATATGCGGGTGAGGGTGGGATTGACCGTGCTAAATTACCCATAGTGCCCAGGGATGTGCAGGTTAGTGTGGGGATTGACCGTGCTAAATTACCCATAGTGTCCAGGGATGGGCAGGGTAGGGTGGGATTGTCCGTGCTAAATTACCCATAGTGCCCAGGAACGTGCAGGTTAGGGTGGGGATTGGCCGTGCGAAATTACCCATAGTGCCCAGGGATGTGCGGGTTAGGATGGGGGATTCGCCGTGCTACGTTACCCATAGTGCCCAGGGATGTGTGGGTTAGGGTGGGGATTGTCCGTGCTAAATTACCCATAGTGCCCAGGGATGTGCAGGTTTGGGTGTGGTTGGCCGTGCTAAATTACCCATAGTGCCCAGGAATGTGCGGGTTAGGGTGGGGTTGTCCGTGCTAAATTACCCATAGTGCCCAGGAATGTGCAGGGTAGGGTGGAACTGACCGTGCTAAATTACCCATAGTGCCCAATGATGTGCAGGTGAGGGTGGTATTGGCCGTGCTAAATTACCCTTAGTGCCCAGGGATGTGCAGGTTAGGGTGGGATTGGCCGTGCTAAATTACCCATAGTGCTCAGGGATGTGCAGGTTAGGGTGGGGATTGACTGTGCTAAATTACCCACAGTGCCCAGGGATGTGCAGGTTAGGGTGGTGAATTGACTGTGTTAAATTACCCATAGTGCCCAGGGATGTGCAGGTTAGGGCGAGGATTGGCTGTGCTAAATTACCCATAGTGCCCAGGAATGTGCGGGTTAGGGTGGTATTGACCGTGGTAAATTACCCATAGTGCCCAGGGATGTGCAGGTTTGGGTGTGGTTGGCCGTGCTAAATTACCCATAGTGCCCAGGAATGTGCAGGTTAGGGTGGGGTTGTCCGTGCTAAATTACCCATAGTGCCCAGGGATGTGCAGGTTAGGGCGAGGATTGGCTGTGCTAAATTACCCATAGTGCCCAGGAATGTGCGGGTTAGTGTGAGGATTGACAGTGCTAAATTACCCATAGTGCACATTCATGTGCAGGTTTGGGTGTGGTTGGCCGTGCTAAATTTCCCATAGTGCCCAGGGATGTGCAGGTGAGGGTGGGGTTATCCGTGCTAAATTACCCATAGTGCCCAGGAATGGGCAGGGCAGGGTGGAACTGACCGTGCTAAATTACCCATAGTGCCCAATGATGTGTCGGATAGGGTGGTATTGGCCGTGCTAAATTACCCATAGTGCCCAGGGATGTGCAGGTTAGGGTGGTGGATTGACCGTGTTAAATTACCCATAGTGCCCAGGGATGTGCAGGTTAGGGTAGGATTGACCGTGCTAAATTACCCATAGTGCCCAGGGTTGTGCGGGTTAGGGTAGGATTGACCGTGCGAAATAACCCATAGTGCCCAGGGATGTGCAGGTTAGGGCGAGGATTGGCTGTGCTAAATTACCCATAGTGCCCAGGAATGTGCAGGTTAGGGTGGTGGATTGACCGTGTTAAATTACCCATAGTGCCCAGGGATGTGCAGGTTAGGGTAGGATTGACCGTGCTAAATTACCCATAGTGCCCAGGGATGTGCAGGTTAGGGTGGGGGGATTGACCGTGCGAAATAACCCATAGTGCCCAGGGATGTGCAGGTTAGGGCGAGGATTGGCTGTGCTAAATTACCCATAGTGCCCAGGGATGTGTGGGTTAGGGTGGGGATTGACCGTGCGAAATAACCCATAGTGCCCAGGGATGTTCAGGTTAGGGCGAGGATTGGCTGTGCTAAATTACCCATAGTGCCCAGGAATGTGCGGGTTAGTGTGAGGATTGACCGTGCTAAATTACCCATAGTGCACATTCATGTGCAGGTTTGGGTGTGGTTGGCCGTGCTAAATTTCCCATAGTGCCCAGGGATGTGCAGGTGAGGGTGGAACTGACCGTGCTAAATTATCCATAGTGCCCAGTGATGTGTATGATAGGGTGGTATTGGCCGTGCTAAATTACCCATAGTGCCCAGTGATGTGCAAGTTAGGGTGGGGATTGGCCGTGCTAAATTACCCATAGTGCCCAGGGATGTGCGGGTTAGGGTGGTATTGACCGTGCTAAATTACCCGTTGTGCCCAGGGATGGGCGGGGTAGGATGGGATTGACCGTGCTAAATTACCCATAGTGCCCAGGGATGTGCAGGTTAGGGTGGGGATTGACCGTGCTAAATTTCCCATAGTGCCCAGGGATGTGCAGGTGAGGGTGGGGTTATCCGTGCTAAATTACCCATAGTGCCCAGGAATGTGCAGGGCAGGGTGGAACTGACCGTGCTAAATTATCCATAGTGCCCAGTGATGTGTATGATAGGGTGGTATTGGCCGTGCTAAATTACCCATAGTGCCCAGTGATGTGCAAGTTAGGGTGGGGATTGGCCCTGCTAAATTACCCATAGTGCCCAGGGATGTGCGGGTTAGGGTGGTATTGACCGTGCTAAATTACCCGTTGTGCCCAGGGATGGGCGGGGTAGGATGGGATTGACCGTGCTAAATTACCCATAGTGCCCAGGGATGTGCAGGTTAGGGTGGGGATTGACCGTGCTAAATTACCCACAGTGCCCAGTGATGTGTATGATAGGGTGGTATTGGCCGTGCTAAATTACCCATAGTGCCCAGGGATGTGCGGGTTAGGGTGGGATTGACCGTGCTAAATTACCCATAGTGCTCAGGGATGTGCGGGTTAGGGTGGTATTGACCGTGCTAAATTAACCGACTGCCCAGGGATGGGCGGGGTAGGATGGAATTGATCGTGCTAAATTACCCATAGTACCCAGGGATGTGCAGGTTAGGGCGAGGATTGGCTGTGCTAAATTACCCATAGTGCCCAGGAATGTGGGGGTTAGGGTGAGGATTGACCGTGGTAAATTACCCATAGTGCCCAGGGATGTGCAGGTTAGGGTGGGGGGATTGACCGTGCTAAATTACCCATAGTGCCCAGGAATGTGCGGGTTAGGGAGGGATTGACTGTGCTAAATTTCCCATAGTGCCCAGGGATGGGCAGGTGAGGGTGGGGATTGACTGTGCTAAATTACCCACAGTGCCCAGGGATGTGCAGGTTAGGGTGGTGGATTGACCGTGTTAAATTACCCATAGTGCCCAGGAACGTGTGGGTTAGGGTGGGATTGACCGTGCTAAATTACCCATAGTGCCCAGGGATGTGCGGGTTAGGGTAGGATTGACCGTGCTAAATTACCCATAGTGCCCAGGGATGTGCAGGTTAGCGTGAGATTGGCCGTGCTAAATTACCCATAGTGCCCAGGGATGTGCGGGTTAGGGTGGGATTGATCGTGATAAATTACCCATAGTGCACAGGGATGTGCAGGTTAGGGTGTGGTTGGCCGTGCTAAATTACCCATAGTGCCCAGGGATGTGTGGGTTAGGGTGGGGATTGACCGTGCTAAATTACCCATAGTGCCCAGGGGTGTGCAGGTTAGGGCGAGGATTGGCTGTGCTAAATTACCCATAGTGCCCAGGAATGTGCGGGTTAGGGTGAGGATAGACCGTGGTAAATTACCCATAGTGCCCAGGGATGTGCAGGTTTGGGTGTGGTTGGCCGTGCTAAATTACCCATAGTGCCCAGGAATGTGCAGGGTCGGGTGGAACTGACCGTGCTAAATTACCCATAGTGCCCAATGATGTGCGGGTTAGGGATGGATTGACTGTGCTAAATTTCCCATAGTGCCCAGGGATGTGCAGGTGAGGGTGGTATTGGCCGTGCTAAATTACCCATAGTGCTCAGGGATGTGCAGGTTAGGGTGGGGATTGACTGTGCTAAATTACCCACAGTGCCCAGGGATGTGCGGGTTAGGGTGGTGGATTGACCGTGTTAAATTACCCATAGTTCCCAGGAACGTGTGGGTTAGGGTGAGGATTGACCGTGGTAAATTACCCATAGTGCCCAGGGATGTGCGGGTTAGGGAGGGATTGACTGTGCTAAATTTCCCATAGTGCCCAGGGATGTGCAGGTGAGGGTGGGGTTGTCCGTGCTAAATTACCCATAGTGCCCACGGATGTGCGGGTTAGGGTGGGGATTGGCCGTGCTAAATTACCCATAGTGCCCAGGGATGTGCAGGTTAGGGTGGGGGATTGACCGTGCTAAATTACCCATAGTGCCCAGGGATGTGCGGGTTAGGGTGGAATTGGCCGTGCTAAATTACCCATAGTGCCCAGGGATGTGCAGGTTAGGGTGGATTGGCCGTGCAAAATTGCCTATAGTGCCCAGGGATGTGTGGGTTAGGGTGGAATTGGCCGTGCTAAATTACCCATAGTGCACAGGGATGTGCAGGTTAGGGTGTGGTTGGCCGTGCAAAATTACCCATAGTGCCCAGGAATGTGCGGGTTAGGGAGGGATTGACTGTGCTAAATTACCCATAGTGCCCAGGGATGTGCAGGTTTGGGCGAGGATTGACCGTGCTAAATTACCCATAGTGCACAGGGATGTGCAGGTTAGGGTGTGGTTGGCCGTGCTAAATTACCCATAGTGCCCAGGAATGTGCGGGTTAGGGAGGGATTGACTGTGCTAAATTACCCATAGTGCCCAGGGATGTGCAGGTGAGGGTGGGGTTGTCCGTGCTAAATTACCCATAGTGCCCAGGGATGTGCAGGTGAGGGTGGGGTTGTCCGTGCTAAATTACCCATAGTGCCCAGGAATGTGCAGGGTAGGGTGGAACTGACCGTGCTAAATTACCCATAGTGCCCAGTGATGTGCAAGTTTGGGTGGGGATTGGCCCTGCTAAATTACCCATAGTGCCCAGGGATGTGCAGGTTAGGGTGGAGATTGAACGTGCTAAATTACCCATAGTGCACAGAGATGTGCAGGTTCTGGTGGGATTGTCCGTGCAAAATTACCCATAGTGCCCAGGGATGTGCAGGTTAGGGTGGGGAGTGGCCGTGCTAAATTACCCATAGTGCCCAGGAATGTGCGGGTTCGGGTGAGGATTGACCGTGGTAAATTACCCATAGTGCACAGAGATGTGCAGGTTCTGGTGGGATTGTCCGTGCAAAATTACCCATAGTGCCCAGGGATGTGCGGGTTAGGGTGGGTGATTGGCCGTGCTAAATTACACATAGTGCACAGGGATGTGCAGGTTAGCGTGAGATTGGCCGTGCTAAATTACCCATAGTGCACAGGGATGTGCGGGTTAGGGTGGGATTGATCGTGCTAAATTACCCATAGTACCCAGGGATGTGTGGGTTAGGGTGGGGATTGATCGTGCTAAATTACCCATAGTGCACAGGGATGTGCGGGTTAGGGTGGGATTGATCGTGCTAAATTACCCATAGTGCACAGGGATGTGCGGGTTAGGGTGGGATTGATCGTGCTAAATTACCCATAGTGCCCAGGGATGTGTGGGTTAGGGTGGGGATTGATCGTGCTAAATTACCCACAGTGCACAGGGATGTGCAGGTTAGGGTGTGGTTGGCCGTGCTAAATTACCCATAGTGCCCAGGGATGTGTGGGTTAGGGTGGGGATTGACCGTGCTAAATTACCCATAGTGCCCAGGAAGGTGCGGGTTAGGGTGAGGATTGACCGTGCTAAATTACCCATAGTGCCCAGGGATGTGCAGGTTTGGGTGTGGTTGGCCGTGCTAAATTACCCATAGTGCCCAGGAATGTGCGGGTTAGGGTGGGGTTGTCCGTGCTAAATTACCCATAGTGCCCAGGAATGTGCAGGGTAGGGTGGAACTGACCGTGCTAAATTACCCATAGTGCCCAGTGATGTGTCGGATAGGGTGGTATTGGCCGTGCTAAATTACCCATAGTGCTCAGGGATGTGCAGGTTAGGGTAGGATTGACTGTGCTAAATTACCCATAGTGCCCAGGAATGTGCAGGTTAGGGTGGGATTGTCCGTGCAAAATTACCCATAGTGCCCAGGGATGTGCGGGTTAGGGTGGGATTGATCGTGCTAAATAACCCATAGTGCTCAGGGATGTGCGGGTTAGGGTAGGATTGACTGTGCTAAATTACCCATAGTGCCCAGGAATGTGCAGGTTAGGGTGGGATTGTCCGTGCTAAATTACCCATAGCGCCCAGGGATGTGTGGGTTAGGGTGGGGATTGTCCGTGCTAAATTACCCATAGTGCCCAGGGATGTGCGGGTTAGGGTGGGGGATTGACCGTGCTAAATTACCCATAGTGCCCAGGGATGTGTGGGTTAGGGTGGGGGACTGACCGTGCTAAATTACCCATAGTGCCCAGGGATGTGCAGGAGAGGGTGGGATTGGCCGTGCTAAATTACCCATAGTGCCCAGGGATGTGTGGTTTAGGGTGCGATTGGCCGTGCTAAATTTCCCATAGTGCCCAGGGATGTGCAGGTGAGGGTGGGGTTATCCGTGCTAAATTACCCATAGTGCCCAGGAATGTGCAGGGTAGGGTGGAACTGACCGTGCTAAATTACCCATAGTGCCCAGTGATGTGTATGATAGGGTGGTATTGGCCGTGCTAAATTACCCATAGTGCCCAGGGATGTGCGGGTTAGGGTGGGATTGACCGTGCTAAATTACCCATAGTGCTCAGGGATGTGCGGGTTAGGGTGGTATTGACCGTGCTAAATTAACCGACTGCCCAGGGATGGGCGGGGTAGGATGGAATTGATCGTGCTAAATTACCCATAGTACCCAGGGATGTGCAGGTTAGGGCGAGGATTGGCTGTGCTAAATTACCCATAGTGCCCAGGAATGTGGGGGTTAGGGTGAGGATTGACCGTGGTAAATTACCCATAGTGCCCAGGGATGTGCAGGTTAGGGTGGGGGGATTGACCGTGCTAAATTACCCATAGTGCCCAGGGATGTGCGGGTTAGGGAGGGATTGACTGTGCTAAATTTCCCATAGTGCCCAGGGATGGGCAGGTGAGGGTGGGGATTGACTGTGCTAAATTACCCACAGTGCCCAGGGATGTGCAGGTTAGGGTGGTGGATTGACCGTGTTAAATTACCCATAGTGCCCAGGAACGTGTGGGTTAGGGTGGGATTGACCGTGCTAAATTACCCATAGTGCCCAGGGATGTGCGGGTTAGGGTAGGATTGACCGTGCTAAATTACCCATAGTGCCCAGGGATGTGCAGGTTAGCGTGAGATTGGCCGTGCTAAATTACCTATAGTGCCCAGGGATGTGCGGGTTAGGGTGGGATTGATCGTGATAAATTACCCATAGTGCACAGGGATGTGCAGGTTAGGGTGTGGTTGGCCGTGATAAATTACCCATAGTGCCCAGGGATGTGTGGGTTAGGGTGGGGATTGACCGTGCTAAATTACCCATTATGCCCAGGGGTGTGCAGGTTAGGGCGAGGATTGGCTGTGCTAAATTACCCATAGTGCCCAGGAATGTGCGGGTTAGGGTGAGGATAGACCGTGGTAAATTACCCATAGTGCCCAGGGATGTGCAGGTTTGGGTGTGGTTGGCCGTGCTAAATTACCCATAGTGCCCAGGAATGTGCAGGGTCGGGTGGAACTGACCGTGCTAAATTACCCATAGTGCCCAATGATGTGCGGGTTAGGGATGGATTGACTGTGCTAAATTTCCCATAGTGCCCAGGGATGTGCAGGTGAGGGTGGTATTGGCCGTGCTAAATTACCCATAGTGCTCAGGGATGTGCAGGTTAGGGTGGGGATTGACTGTGCTAAATTACCCACAGTGCCCAGGGATGTGCGGGTTAGGGTGGTGGATTGACCGTGTTAAATTACCCATAGTTCCCAGGAACGTGTGGGTTAGGGTGAGGATTGACCGTGGTAAATTACCCATAGTGCCCAGGGATGTGCGGGTTAGGGAGGGATTGACTGTGCTAAATTTCCCATAGTGCCCAGGGATGTGCAGGTGAGGGTGGGGTTGTCCGTGCTAAATTACCCATAGTGCCCACGGATGTGCGGGTTAGGGTGGGGATTGGCCGTGCTAAATTACCCATAGTGCACAGGGATGTGCAGGTTAGGGTGTGGTTGGCCGTGCTAAATTACCCATAGTGCCCAGGAATGTGCGGGTTAGGGAGGGATTGACTGTGCTAAATTACCCATAGTGCCCAGGGATGTGCAGGTGAGGGTGGGGTTGTCCGTGCTAAATTACCCATAGTGCCCAGGGATGTGCAGGTGAGGGTGGGGTTGTCCGTGCTAAATTACCCATAGTGCCCAGGAATGTGCAGGGTAGGGTGGAACTGACCGTGCTAAATTACCCATAGTGCCCAGTGATGTGCAAGTTCGGGTGGGGATTGGCCCTGCTAAATTACCCATAGTGCCCAGGGATGTGTAGGTTAGGGCGAGGATTGGCTGTGCTAAATTACCCATAGTGCCCAGGAATGTGGGGGTTAGGGTGAGGATTGACCGTGGTAAATTACCCATAGTGCCCAGGGATGTGCAGGTTAGGGTGGGGGGATTGACCGTGCTAAATTACCCATAGTGCCCAGGAATGTGCGGGTTAGGGAGGGATTGACTGTGCTAAATTTCCCATAGTGCCCAGGGATGGGCAGGTGAGGGTGGGGATTGACTGTGCTAAATTACCCACAGTGCCCAGGGATGTGCAGGTTAGCGTGAGATTGGCCGTGCTAAATTACCCATAGTGCCCAATGATGTGCGGGTTAGGGATGGATTGACTGTGCTAAATTAGCCATAGTGCCCAGGGATGTGCGGGTTAGGGTGCGGATTATCCGTGCTAAATTACCCATAGTGCACAGGGATGTGCAGGTTAGGGAGGGATTGACTGTGCTAAATTACCCATAGTGCCCAGGAATGTGCGGGTTAGGGAGGGATTGACTGTGCTAAATTACCCATAGTGCCCAGGGATGTGCAGGTTTGGGCGAGGATTGACCGTGCTAAATTACCCATAGTGCACAGGGATGTGCAGGTTAGGGTGTGGTTGGCCGTGCTAAATTACCCATAGTGCCCAGGAATGTGCGGGTTAGGGAGGGATTGACTGTGCTAAATTACCCATAGTGCCCAGGGATGTGCAGGTGAGGGTGGGGTTGTCCGTGCTAAATTACCCATAGTGCCCAGGGATGTGCAGGGTAGGGTGGAACTGACCGTGCTAAATTACCCATAGTGCCCAGTGATGTGCAAGTTTGGGTGGGGATTGGCCCTGCTAAATTACCCATAGTGCCCAGGGATGTGCAGGTTAGGGTGGAGATTGAACGTGCTAAATTACCCATAGTGCACAGAGATGTGCAGGTTCTGGTGGGATTGTCCGTGCAAAATTACCCATAGTGCCCAGGGATGTGCAGGTTAGGGTGGGGAGTGGCCGTGCTAAATTACCCATAGTGCCCAGGAATGTGCGGGTTCGGGTGAGGATTGACCGTGGTAAATTACCCATAGTGCACAGAGATGTGCAGGTTCTGGTGGGATTGTCCGTGCAAAATTACCCATAGTGCCCAGGGATGTGCAGGTTAGGGTGGGTGATTGGCCGTGCTAAATTACACATAGTGCACAGGGATGTGCAGGTTAGCGTGAGATTGGCCGTGCTAAATTACCCATAGTGCACAGGGATGTGCGGGTTAGGGTGGGATTGATCGTGCTAAATTACCCATAGTACCCAGGGATGTGTGGGTTAGGGTGGGGATTGATCGTGCTAAATTACCCATAGTGCACAGGGATGTGCGGGTTAGGGTGGGATTGATCGTGCTAAATTACCCATAGTGCACAGGGATGTGCGGGTTAGGGTGGGATTGATCGTGCTAAATTACCCATAGTGCCCAGGGATGTGTGGGTTAGGGTGGGGATTGATCGTGCTAAATTACCCACAGTGCACAGGGATGTGCAGGTTAGGGTGTGGTTGGCCGTGCTAAATTACCCATAGTGCCCAGGGATGTGTGGGTTAGGGTGGGGATTGACCGTGCTAAATTACCCATAGTGCCCAGGAAGGTGCGGGTTAGGGTGAGGATTGACCGTGCTAAATTACCCATAGTGCCCAGGGATGTGCAGGTTTGGGTGTGGTTGGCCGTGCTAAATTACCCATAGTGCCCAGGAATGTGCGGGTTAGGGTGGGGTTGTCCGTGCTAAATTACCCATAGTGCCCAGGAATGTGCAGGGTAGGGTGGAACTGACCGTGCTAAATTACCCATAGTGCCCAGTGATGTGTCGGATAGGGTGGTATTGGCCGTGCTAAATTACCCATAGTGCTCAGGGATGTGCAGGTTAGGGTAGGATTGACTGTGCTAAATTACCCATAGTGCCCAGGGATGTGCAGGTTAGGGTGGGGGATTGACTGTGCTAAATTACCCATAGTGCCCAGGAATGTGCGGGTTAGGGTGGGGGGATTTGCCGTGCTAAATTACCCATAGTGCCCAGGGATGTGCAGGTTAGGGTGGGTGGATTGACCGTGCTAAATTACCCATAGTGCCCAGGGATGTGTGGGTTAGGGTGGGGGATTGACCGTGCTAAATTACCCATAGTGCCCAGGGATGTGTGGGTTAGGGTGGGGGATTGACCGTGCTAAATTACCCATAGTGCCCAGGGATGTGCAGGTTAGGGTGGGGATTGACCGTGCTAAATTACCCATAGTGCCCAGGGATGTGCAGGTTAGGGTGGGTGGATTGACCGTGCTAAATTACCCATAGTGCCCAGGGATGTGTGGGTTAGGGTGGGGGATTGACCGTGCTAAATTACCCATAGTGCCCAGGGATGTGCAGGTTAGGGCGAGGATTGGCCGTGCTAAATTACCCATAGTGCCCAGGGATGTGTGGGTTAGGGTGGGGGATTGACCGTGCTAAATTACCCATAGTGCCCAGGGATGTGCAGGTTAGGGCGAGGATTGGCTGTGCTAAATTACCCATAGTGCCCAGGGATGTGCAGGTTAGGGTGGGGATTGATCGTGCTAAATTACCCATAGTGCCCAGGGATGTGCAAGTTCCGGTGGGGATTGGCCCTGCTAAATTACCCGTAGTGCCCAGGGACGTGCAGGTCAGGGTCGGATTGGCCGTGCAAAATTACCCATAGTGCCCAGGGATGTGCAGGTTAGGGTGGGGATTGACCGTGCTAAATTACCCATAGTGCACAGGGATGTGCAGGTTAGGGTGGGGATTGACTGTGCTAAATTACCCATAGTGCCCAGGGATGTGCGGGTTAGGATGGGATTGATCGTGCTCAATTACCCATAGTGCCCAGGGATGTGGGGGTTAGGGTGGGATTGGCCGTGCTAAATTACCCATAGTGCCCAGGAATGTGCAGGGTAGGGTGGAACTGACCGTGCTAAATTACCCATAGTGCCCAGTGATGTGCAAGTTCGGGTGGGGATTGGCCGTGCTAAATTACCCATAGTGCCCAGGGATGTGCGGGTTAGGGTGGGATTGGCCGTGCAAAATTACCCATAGTACCCAGGGATGTGCAGGTTAGGGTGGGGATTGAACGTGCTAAATTACCCATAGTGCCCAGGAATGTGCGGGTTAGGATGGGATTGATCGTGCTAAATTACCCATAGTGCCCAGGGATGTGCAGGTTAGGGTGGGGATTGACCATGCTAAATTACCCATAGTGCCCAGGGATGGGCAGGGTAGGGTGGGATTGTCCGTGCTAAATTACCCAAAGTGCCCAGGAACGTGCAGGTTAGGGTGGGGATTGGCCGTGCGAAATTACCCATAGTGCCCCGGGATGTGCGGGTTAGGATAGGGGATTGGCTGTGCTAAATAACCCATAGTGCCCAGGAATGTGCATGTTAGGGTGTGGATTGGCCGTGGTAAATTACCCATAGTGCCCAGGGATGTGCGGGTTAGGGTGAGGATTGGCCGTGCTAAATTACCCATAGTGCCCAGGGATGTGCAGGTTAGGGTGGGGATTGACCGTGCTAAATTACCCATAGTGCCCAGGGATATGCAGGTTCGGTTGGGCATTGACCATGCTAAATTACCCATAGTGCTCAGGGATGTGCAGGAGAGGGTGGGATTGGCCGTGCTAAATTACCCATAGTGCTCAGGGATGTGCAGGAGAGGGTGGGATTGGCCGTGCTAAATTACCCATAGTGCCCAGGGATATGCAGGTTCGGTTGGGCATTGACCATGCTAAATTACCCATAGTGCTCAGGGACGTGCAGGAGAGGGTGGGATTGGCCGTGCTAAATTACCCATAGTGCTCAGGGATGTGCAGGAGAGGGTGGGATTGGCCGTGCTAAATTACCCATCGTGCCCAGGGATGTGCGGGTTAGGGTGGGGACTGACCGTGCTCAATTACCCATCGTGCCCAGGGATGTGCGGGTTAGTGTGGTGATTGGCCGTGCTAAATTACCCATAGTGCCCAGGGATGTGCAGGTTAGGGTGGGGATTGACTGTGCTAAATTAACCCATAGTGCCCAGGGATGTGCAGGTTAGGGTGTGGTTGGCCGTGCTAAATTACCCATAGTGCCCAGGGATGTGCGGGTTAGGGTGGGGATTGACCGTGCTAAATTACCCATAGTGCACAGGGATGTGTGGGTTAGGGTGGGGATTGACCGTGCTAAATTACCCATAGTGCCCAGGGATGTGCAGGTTAGGGCGAGGATTAGCTGTGCTAAATTACCCATCGTGCCCAGGAATGTGCGGGTTAGTGTGGTGATTGGCCGTGCTAAATTACCCATAGTGCCCAGGGATGTGCAGGTTAGGGTAGGATTGACCGTGCTAAATTACCCATAGTGCCCAGGAATGTGCGGGTTAGGGTGGGGTTGTCCGTGCTAAATTACCCGTAGTGCCCAGGAATGTGCAGGGTAGGGTGGAACTGACCGTGCTAAATTACCCATAGTGCCCAGGAATGTGCGGGTTAGGGTGGGGTTGTCCGTGCTAAATTACCCATAGTGCCCAGGGATGTGCAGGTTAGGGTAGGATTGACCGTGCTAAATTACCCATAGTGCCCAGGAATGTGCGGGTTAGGGTGGTATTGACCGTGCTAAATTACCCATAGTGCCCAGGAATGTGCGGGTTAGGGTGGGGTTGTCCGTGCTAAATTACCCATAGTGCCCAGGGATGTGCAGGTTAGGGTAGGATTGACCGTGCTAAATTACCCATAGTGCCCAGGAATGTGCGGGTTAGGGTGGTATTGACCGTGCTAAGTTACCCAAAGTGCCCAGGAACGTGCAGGTTAGGGTGGGGATTGGCCGTGCGAAATTACCCATAGGGCCCAGGGACGTGCGGGTTAGGATGTGGGATTGGCCGTGCTACGTTACCCATAGTGCCCAGGGATGTGCAGGTTCGGGTGGGGTTTGGCCGTGGTAAATTACCCATAGTGCCCAGGGATGTGCGGGTTAGGGTGGGGATTGGCCATGCTAAATAACCCATAGTGCCCAGGGATGTGGGGGTTAGGGTGGGGGATTGGCCGTGGTAAATTACCCATAGTGCCCAGGGATGTGCAGGTTAGGGTGGGGGACTGACCGTGCTAAATTACCCATAGTGCCCAGGGATGTGCAGGTTAGGGTGGGATTGGCCGTGCTAAATTACCCATAGTGCCCAGGGATGTGCAGGTTAGGGTGGGGATTAGCCGTGCTAAATTACCCACAGTGCCCAGGGATGTGCAGGTTAGGGTGGGGATTGACCGTGTTAAATTACCCATAGTGCCCAGGGATGTGCAGGTTAGGGCGAGGATTGGCTGTGCTAAATTACCCATAGTGCCCAGGGATGTGCGGGCTAGGGTGGGGGATTGGCTGTGCTAAATTACCCATAGTGCCCAGGGATGTGCAGGTTAGGGTGGGGATTGACCGTGCTAAATTACCCATAGTGCCCAGGGATGTGCAGGTTAGGGGAGGGATTGGCCGTGCTAAATTACCCATAGTGCCCAGAGATGTGCGGGTTAGGGTGGGGGATTGGCCGTGCTAAATTACCCATAGTGCCCAGGGACGTGCAGGTTAGGCTGGGGATTGACCGTGCTAAATTACCCATAGTGCCCAGGGATGTGCAGGTTAGGGCGAGGATTGGCTGTGCTAAATTACCCATAGTGCCCAGGGATGTGCAGGTTAGGGCGAGGATTGGCTGTGCTAAATTACCCATAGTGCCCAGGGATGTGCGGGTTAGGGTGGGGATTGACTGTGTTAAATTACCCATAGTGCCCAGGTATGTGCAGGATAGGGTGAGATTGGCCGTGCTAAATTACCCATAGTGCCCAGGGTTGTGCGGGTCAGGGTGGGATTGACTGTGCTAAATTACCCATAGTGCCCAGGGATGTGCAGGTTAGTGTGAGATTGGCCGTGCTAAATTACCCATAGTGCCCAGGGTTGTGCGGGTCAGGGTGGGATTGACCGTGCTAAATTACCCATAGTGCCCAGGGATGTGCAGGATAGGGCGAGGATTGGCCGTGCTAAATTACCCATAGTGCCCAGGGATGTGCGGGTTAGGGTGGGGGATTGGCCGTGCTAAATTACCCATAGTCCCCAGGGATGTGCAGGATAGGGTGAGATTGGCCGTGCTAAATTACCCATAGTGCCCAGGAATGTGCGGGTTAGGGTGGGGGATTGGCCGTGCTAAATTACCTATAGTGCCCAGGGATGTGCAGGTTAGGGTGGGGATTGACCGTGCTAAATTACCCATAGTGCCCCGGACTGTGCGGGTTAGGGTGGGGATTGGCCGTGTTAAATTACCCATAGTGCCCAGGGATGTGCGGGTTAGGGTGGGGATTGGCCATGCTAAATTACCCATAGTGCCCAGGGATGTGCAGGGTAGGGTGGAATTGACCGTGCTAAATTACCCATAGTGCCCAGGGATGTGCAGGTTAGGGTGGGGATTGACCGTGCTAAATTACCCATAGTGCCCAGGGATGTGCAGGTTAGGGTGGGGGATTGACCGTGCTAAATTACCCATAGTGCCCAGGGATGTGCAGGTTAGGGTGGGGGATTGGCCGTGCTAAATTACCCATAGTGCCCAGGGATGTGCAGGGTTAGGGTGGGGATTGGCCGTGCTAAATTACCCATAGTGCCCAGGGATGTGTGGGTTAGGGTGGGGGATTGACCGTGCTAAATTACCCATAGTGCCCAGGGACGTGTAGGTTAGGGTGGGGGATT
>NC_092773.1:30498244-30523244 GCF_047496795.1 Chiloscyllium punctatum
AATCTCAGGGCAATGCACTGGATTTATTTACAATGGAGGGATTTTGTAATTATTTAATCACTGGGGTAATGCACTGGTTTATTTACAATGGAGGGGTTTGTAATTATTAATCTCAGGGGCAATGCCCTGGATTTATTTACAATGGAGGGGTTTGTAATTATTTCAACTCAGGGGCAATGCACTGGATTTATTTACAATGGAGTGGTTTGTAATTATTTAATCTCAGGGGCAATGCACTGGATTTATTTACAATGGAGGGTTTGTAATTATTTAATCTCAGGGGCAATGCACTGGATTTATTTACAATGGAGGGGTTTGTAATTATTTAATCTCAGGGCAATGCACTGGATTTATTTACAATGGAGGGGTTTGTAATTATTTAATCTCGGGGCAATGCACTCGGTTTATTTACAATGGAGGGGATTGTAATTATTTAATCACTGGGGCAATGCACTGGATTTATTTACAATGGAGAGGTTTGTAATTATTTAATCTCAAGTGCAATGCACTGGATTTATTTACAATGGAGGGGATTGTAATTATTTAATCTCAGGGCAATGCACTGGATTTATTTACAATGGAGGGGTTTGTAATTATTTAATCACTGGGGCAATGCACTGGATTTATTTACAATGGAGGGGTTTGTAATTATTTAATCTCAAGTGCAATGCACTGGATTTATTTACAATGGAGGGATTGTAATTATTTAATCTCAGGGCAATGCACTGGATTTATTTACAATGGAGGGTTTGTAATTATTTAATCACTGGGGCAATGCACTGGATTCATTTACAATGGAGGGGTTTGTAATTATTTAATCACTGGGGCAATGCACTGGATTTATTTACAATGGAGGGGTTTGTAATTATTTAATCACTGGGGCAATGCACTGGATTTATTTACAATGGAGGGGATTGTAATTATTTAATCTCAGGGCAATGCACTGGATTTATTTACAGTGGAGGGGTGTGTAATTATTTAATCACTGGGCAATGCACTGGATTTATTTACAAAGGAGGGGTTTGTAATTATTTAATCACAGGGCAATGCACTGGATTTATTTACAATGGAGGGGTTTGTAATTATTTAATCACTGGGGCAATACACTGGATTTATTTACAATGGAGGGGTTTGCAATTATTTAATCTCTGGGGCAATGCACTGGATTTATTTACAATGGAGGGGTTTGTAATTATTTAATCTCTGGGACCATGCACTGGATTTATTTACAATGGAGGGGTTTGTAATTATTTAATCTCTGGGACCATGCACTGGATTTATTTACAATGGAGGGGTTTGTAATTATTTAATCACAGGGCAATGCACTGGATTTATTTACAATGGAGGGATTTGTAACTATTAATCACTGGGGCAATACACTGGATTTATTTACAATGGAGGGGTTTGCAATTATTTAATCACTGGGCAATGCACTGGATTTATTTACAATGGAGGGGTTTGTAATTATTTAATCTCAGGGGCCATGCACTGGATTTATTCACAATGGAGGGGTTTGTAATTATTTAATCTCAGGGGCAATGCACTGGGTTTATTTACAATGGAGGGGTTTGTAATTATTTAATCTCAGGGGCAATGCACTGGATTTATTTACAATGGAGAGGTTTGTAATTATTTAATCTCAGGGCAATGCACTGGATTTATTTACAATGGAGAGGTTTGTAATTATTTAATCTCAGGGCAATGCACTGGATTTATTTACAATGGAGGGGTTTGTAATTATTTAATCTGAGGGCAATGCACTGGAATTATTTACAATGGAGAGGTTTGTAATTATTTAATCTCAGGGCAATGCACTGGATTTATTTACAATGGAGGGGTTTGTAATTATTTAATCTGAGGGCAATGCACTGGATTTATTTACAATGGAGGGGTTTGTAATTATTTAATCTGAGGGCAATGCACTGGATTTATTTACAATGGAGGGGTTTGTAATTATTTAATCACTAGGCCATGCACTAGATTTATTTACAATGGAGGGGTTTGTAATTATTTAATCACTGGGCCATGCACTGGATATATTTACAATGGAGGGGTTTGTAATTATTTAATCACTGGGGCCATGCACTGGATTTATTTACAATGGAGGGGTCTGTAATTATTTAATCTCAGGGGCAATACACTGGGTTTATTTATAATGGAGGGGCTTGTAATTATTTAATCTCAGGAGCAATGCACTGGATTTATTTACAATGGAGGGGTTTGAGATTATTTAATCACTGGGAACACACTGGATTTATTTACAATGGAGAGGTTTGTAATTATTTAATCTCTGGGGCCATGCACTGGATTTATTTACAATGGAGAGGTTTGTAATTATTTAATCACTGGGCCATGCACTGGATTTGTTTACACTGGAGAGGTTTGTAATTATTTTAATCTCAGGGCAATGCACTGGATTTATTTACAATGGAGGGGTTTGTAATTGTTTAGTCACTGGGCAATGCACTGGATTTATTTACAATGGAGGGGTTTGTAATTGTTTAATCTCCGGAGCCGTGCACTGGATTTATTTACAATGGAGGGGTTTGTAATTATTTAATCACTGGGGCAATGCACTGGATTTATTTACAATGGAGGGGTTTGTAATTATTTAATCTCTGGGGCAATGCACTGGATTTATTTACAATGGAGGGGGTTGTAATTATTTAATCACTGGGGCAATGCACTGGATTTATTTACAATGGAGGGGTTTGTAATTATTTAATCACTGGGCAAATGCACTGGATTTATTTACAATGGAGGGGTTTGTAATTATTTAATCTCAGGGGCAATGCCCTGGATTTATTTACAATGGAGGGGTTTGTAATTATTTAATCTCAGGGGCAATGCACTGGATTTATTTACAATGGAGGGGTTTGTAATTATTTAATCTCAGGGGCAATTCACTGGGTTTACTTACAAAGGAGGGGTTTGTAATTATTTAATCACTGGGCAACGCACTGGATTTATTTACAATAAAGGGGTTGTAATTATTTAATCTCAGCGGCAATGCACTGGATTTATTTACAATGGGGGGTTTTGTAATTATTTAATCTCAGGGGCAATGCACTGGATTTATTTACAATGGAGGGGTTTGTAATTATTTAACCACTGGGGCAATGCACTGGATTTATTTACAATGGAGAGGTTTGTAATTATTTAATCACTGGGCCATGCACTGGATTTATTTACAATGGAGGGGTTTGTAATTATTTAATCTCAGCGGCAATGCACTGGATTTATTTACAATGGAGAGGTTTGTAATTATTTAATCACTGGGGCCATGCACTGGATTTATTTACAATGGAGGGGTTGTAATTATTTAATCACTGGGGCAATGCACTGGATTTATTTACAATGGAGGGGTTTGTAATTATTTAATCACTGGGGCAATGCACTGGATTTATTTACAATGGAGGGGTTTGTAATTATTTAATCTCAGGGGCAATGCCCTGGATTTATTTCCAATGGAGGGATTTGTAATTATTTAATCACTGGGGCAATGCACTGGATTTATTTACAATGGAGGGGTTTGTAATTATTTAATCTCAGGGGAAATGAACTGGATTTATTTACAATGGAGGGGTTTGTAATTATTTAATCTCCGGGGCCATGCACTGGATTTATTTACAATGGAGAGGTTTGTAATTATTTAATAACTGGGCCATGCACTGGATTTATTTACAATGGAGAGGTTTGCAATTATTTAATCTCAGGGGCAATGCACTGGATTTATTTACAATGGAGGGGTTTGTAATTATTTAATCACTGGGCCATGCACTGGATTTATTTACAATGGAGGGGTTTGTAATTATTTAATCATTGGGCCATGCACTGGATTTATTTACAATGGATGGGTTTGTAATTATTTAATCACTGGGCCATGCACTGGATTTATTTACAATGGAGAGGTTTGTAATTATTTAATCACTGGGACAATACACTGGATTTATTTACAATGGAGGGGTTTGTAATTATTTAATCTCAGGGGCCATGCACTGGATTTATTTACAATGGAGGGGTTTGCAATTATTTAATCTCAGGGGCAATGCACTGGGTTTATTTACAATGGAGGGGTTTGTAATTATTTAATCACAGGGCAATGCACTGGATTTATTTACAATGGAGGGGATTGTAATTATTTAATCACTGGGCCATGCACAGGATTTATTTACAATGGAGGGGTTTGTAATTATTTAATCTCAGGGGCAATGCACTGGATTTATTTACAATGGAGGGGTTTGTAATTATTTAATCTCAGGGGCAATGCACTGGGTTTATTTACAATGGAGGGGTTTGTAATTATTTATTCACTGGGCAATGCACTGGATTTATTTACAATGGAGGGGTTTGTAATTATTTAATCTCAGGGGCAATGCACTGGATTTATTTACAATGGAGGGGTTTGTAATTATTTAATCTCAGGGGCAATGCACTGGATTTATTTACAATGGAGGGGTTTGTAATTATTTAATCACTGAGCAATGCACTGGATTTATTTACAGTGGAGGGATTTGCAATTATTTAATCTCAGGGGCAATGCACTGGGTTTATTTACAATGGAGGGGATTGTAATTATTTAATCTCGGGGCAATGCACTGGATTTATTTACAATGGAGGGGTTTGTAATTATTTAATCACTGAGCAATGCACTGGATTTATTTACAGTGGAGGGATTTGCAATTATTTAATCTCAGGGGCAATGCACTGGGTTTATTTACAATGGAGGGGATTGTAATTATTTAATCTCGGGGCAATGCACTGGATTTATTTACAATGGGGGGGGTTGTAATTATTTAATCACTGGGCCATGCACTGGATTTATTTACAATGGAGGGGATTTTAATTATATAATCACTGGGGCAATGCACTGGATTTATTTACAATGGAGGGGTTTGTAATTATTTAATCTCAAGTGCAATGCACTGGATTTATTTACAATGGAGGGGATTGTAATTATTTAATCTCGGGGCAATGCACTGGATTTATTTACAAGGGGGGGGGTTGTAATTATTTAGTCACTGGGCCATACACTGGATTTATTTACAATGGAGGGGATTGTAATTATTTAATCACTGGGGCCATGCACTGGATTTATTTACAATGGAGGGATTTGTAATTATTTAATCACTGGTGCCATGCACTGGATTTATTTACAATGGAGGGGTTCGTAATTATTTAATCTCTGGGACCATGCACTGGATTTATTTACAATGGAGGGGTTTGTAATTATTTAATCACAGGGCAATGCCCTGGATTTATTTACAATGGAGGGGTTTCTAATTATTTAATCTCAGGGGCCATGCACTGGATTTATTTACAATGGAGAGGTTTGTAATTATTTAATCACTGGGCCATGCACTGGATTTATTTACAGTGGAGGGGTTTGTAATTATTTAATCTCAGGGGCAATGCACAGGATTTATTTACAATGGAGGGGTTTGTAATTATTTAATCACTGGGGCAATACACTGGATTTATTTACAATGGAGGGGTTTGTAATTATTTAATCACTGGGCAATGAACTGGATTTATTTACAATGGAGGGGTTTGTAATTATTTAATCTCAGGGGCAATGCACTGGATTTATTTACAATGGAGGGGTTTGTAATTATTTAATCTCAGGGGCAATGCACTGGGTTTATTTACAATAGAGGGGTTTGTAATTATTTATTCGCTGGGCAATGCACTGGATTTATTTACAATGGAGGGGTTTGTAATTATTTAATCTCAGGGGCCATGCACTGGATTTATTTACAATGGAGGGGTTTGTAATTATTTAATCTCAGGGGCAATGCACTGGGTTTATTTACAATGGAGGGGTTTGTAATTATTTAATCTCAGGGGCAATGCACTGGATTTATTTACAATGGAGAGGTTTGTAATTATTTAATCTCAGGGCAATGCACTGGATTTATTTACAATGGAGGAGTTTGTAATTATTTAATCTGAGGGCAATGCACTGGATTTATTTACAATGGAGGGGTTTGTAATTATTTAATCACTGGGCCATGCACTGGATATATTTACAATGGGGGGGTCTGTAATTATTTAATCTCAGGGGCAATACACTGGGTTTATTTATAATGGAGGGGCTTGTAATTATTTAATCTCAGGAGCAATGCACTGGATTTATTTACAATGGAGGGGTTTGAGATTATTTAATCACTGGGCCATGCACTGGATTTATTTACAATGGAGGGGTTTGTAATTATTTAATCACTGGGGAACACACTGGATTTATTTACAATGGAGAGGTTTGTAATTATTTAATCTCTGGGGCCATGCACTGGATTTATTTACAATGGAGAGGTTTGTAATTATTTAATCACTGGGCCATGCACTGGATTTGTTTACACTGGAGAGGTTTGTAATTATTTAATCACTGGGGCAATGCACTGGATTTATTTACAATGGAGGGGTTTGTAATTATTTAATCTCTGGGGCAATGCACTGGATTTATTTACAATGGAGGGGTTTGTAATTATTTAATCACAGGGGCAATGCACAGGGTTTATTTACAATGGAGGGGTTTGTAATTATTTAATCTCAGGGGCAATGCACTGGATTTATTTACAATGGAGGGGTTTGTAATTATTTAATCTCAGGGGCAATGCACTGGGTTTATTTACAATGGAGGGGTTTGTAATTATTTATTCACTGGGCAATGCACTGGATTTATTTACAATGGAGGGGTTTGTAATTATTTAATCTCAGGGGTCATGCACTGGATTTATTTACAATGGAGGGGTTTGTAATTATTTAATCTCAGGGGCAATGCACTGGGTTTATTTACAATGGAGGGGTTTGTAATTATTTAATAACTGGGCCATGCACTGGATTTATTTACAATGGAGGGGTTTGTAATTATTTAATCACTGGGCCATGCACTGGATTTATTTACAGTGGAGGGATTTGTAATTATTTAATCTCAGGGGCAATGCACTGCATTTATTTACAATGGAGAGGTTTGTAATTATTTAATCTCAGGGGCAATGCACTGGATTTATTTACAATGGAGAGGTTTGTAATTATTTAATCTCAGGGCAATGCACTGGATTTATTTACAATGGAGGGGTTTGTAATTATTTAATCACTGGGCAATGCACTGGATTTATTTACAATGGAGAGGTCTGTAATTATTTAATCACTGGGCCATGCACTGGATTTATTTACAATGGAGGGGTTTGTAATTATTTAATCACTGGGCCATGCACTGGATATATTTACAATGGAGGGGTTTGTAATTATTTAATCACTGGGGCCATGCACTGGATTTATTTACAATGGGGGGGTCTGTAATTATTTAATCTCAGGGGCAATACACTGGGTTTATTTATAATGGAGGGGCTTGTAATTATTTAATCTCAGGAGCAATGCACTGGATTTATTTACAATGGAGGGGTTTGAGATTATTTAATCACTGGGGAACACACTGGATTTATTTACAATGGAGAGGTTTGTAATTATTTAATCTCTGGGGCCATGCACTGGATTTATTTACAATGGAGAGGTTTGTAATTATTTAAACACTGGGCCATGCACTGGATTTGTTTACACTGGAGAGGTTTGTAATTATTTAATCTCAGGGCAATGCACTGGATTTATTTACAATGGAGGGGTTTGTAATTGTTTAGTCACTGGGCAATGCACTGGATTTATTTACAATGGAGGGGTTTGTAATTATTTAATCTCAGGGGCAATGCACTGGATTTATTTACAATGGAGGGGTTTGTAATTATTTAATCACTGGGGCAATGCACTGGATTTATTTACAATGGAGGAGTTTGTAATTATTTAATCTCAGGGGCAATGCACTGGATTTATTTACAATGGAGGGGTTTGTAATTATTTAATCTCTGGGGCAATGCACTGGATTTATTTACAATGGAGAGGTTTGTAATTATTTAATCACTGGTGCCATGCACTGGATTTATTTACAGTGGAGGGGTTTGTAATTATTTAATCATTGGGCCATGCACTGGATTTATTTACAATGGAGGGGTTTGTAATTATTTAATCACTGGGGCCATGCACTGGATTTATTTACAATGGAGGGGTTTGTAATTATTTAATCACTGGGCAATGCACTGGATTTATTTACAATGGAGGGGTTTGTAATTATTTAATCACTGGGCCATGCACTGGATTTATTTACAATGGAGGGGTTTGTAATTATTTAATCTCAGAGGCAATGCATTGGATTTATTTACAATGTAGGGGTTTGTAATTATTTAATCACTGGGCAATGCACTGGATTTATTTACAATGGAGAGGTTTGTAATTATTTAATCATTGGACCATGCACTGGATTTATTTACAATGGAGGGGTTTGTAATTATTTAATCACTGGGGCCATTCACTGGATTTATTTACAATGGAGGGGTTTGTAATTATTTAATCACTGGGGCCATTCACTGGATTTATTTACAATGGAGAGGTTTGTAATTATTTAATCTCAGGGCCATGCACTGGATTTATTTACAATGGAGGGGTTTGTAATTATTTAGACACTGGGCAATGCACTGGATTTATTTACAATGGAGGGGTTTGTAATTATTTAATCACTGGGCCATTCACTGGATTTATTTACAATGGAGGGGTTTGTAATTATTTAATCACTGGGCAATGCACTGGATTTATTTACAATGGAGGGGTTTGTAATTATTTAATCACTGGGGCAATGCACTGGATTTATTTACAATGGAGGGGTTTGTAATTATTTAATCTCAGGGGCAATGCCCTGGATTTATTTACAATGGAGGGGTTTGTAATTATTTAATCTCTGGGGCAATGCACTGGATTTATTTACAATGGAGAGGTTTGTAATTATTTAATCACTGGTGCCATGCACTGGATTTATTTACAGTGGAGGGGTTTGTAATTATTTAATCTCAGGGCCATGCACTGGATTTATTTACAATGGAGGGGTTTGTAATTATTTAATCACTGGGCAATGCACTGGATTTATTTACAATGGAGGGGTTTGTAATTATTTAATCTCAGGGCCATGCACTGGATTTATTTACAATGGACGGGGTTTGTAATTATTTAATCACTGGGGAAATGCACTGGATTTATTTACAATGGAGAGGTTTGTAATTATTTAATCTCAGGGGCAATGCACTGGATTTATTTACAATGGAGGGGTTTGTAATTCTTTAATCTCAGGGGCAATGCACTGGATTTATTTACAATGGAGGGGTTTGTAATTATTTAATCACTGGGCCATGCACTGGATTTATTTACAATGGAGGGGTTTGTAATTATTTAATCACTGGAGCCATGCACTGGATTTATTTACAATGGAGGGGTTTGTAATTATTTAATCTCAGGGGCAATGCACTGGATTAATTTACAATGGAGGGGTTTGTAATTATTTAATCTCCGGGGCCATGCACTGGATTTATTTACAATGGAGGGGTTTGTAATTATTTAATCTCAGGGGCAATGAACTGGATTTATTTACAATGGAGAGGTTTGTAATTATTTAATCATTGGGCCATGCACTGGATTTATTTACAATGGAGAGGTTTGCAATTATTTAATCACTGGGGCAATGCACTGGATTTATTTACAATGGAGGGGTTTGCAATTATTTAATCACTGGGCCATGCACTGGATTTATTTACAATGGAGGGGTTTGTAATTATTTAATCACTGGGGCAATACACTGGATTTATTTACAATGGAGGGGTTTGTAATTATTTAATCACTGGGCAATGAACTGGATTTATTTACAATGGAGGGGTTTGTAATTATTTAATCACTGGGGCAATGCACTGGATTTATTTACAATGGAGGGGTTTGTAATTATTTAATCTCAGGGGCAATGCACTGGATTTATTTACAATGGAGGGGTTTGTAATTATTTAATCACAGGGGCAATGCACTGGGTTTATTTACAATGGAGGGGTTTGTAATTATTTAATCTCAGGGGCAATGCACTGGATTTATTTACAATGGAGGGGTTTGTAATTATTTAATCTCAGGGGCAATGCACTCGGTTTATTTACAATGGAGGGGTTTGTAATTATTTATTCACTGGGCAATGCACTGGATTTATTTACAATGGAGGGGTTTGTAATTATTTAATCTCAGGGGCCATGCACTGGATTTATTTACAATGGAGGGGTTTGTAATTATTTAATCTCAGGGGCAATGCACTGGGTTTATTTACAATGGAGGGGTTTGTAATTATTTAATAACTGGGCCATGCACTGGATTTATTTACAATGGAGGGGTTTGTAATTATTTAATCACTGGGCCATGCACTGGATTTATTTACAGTGGAGGGATTTGTAATTATTTAATCTCAGGGGCAATGCACTGGATTTATTTACAATGGAGAGGTTTGTAATTATTTAATCTCAGGGGCAATGCACTGGGTTTATTTACAATGGAGGGGTTTGTAATTATTTATTCACTGGGCAATGCACTGGATTTATTTACAATGGAGGGGTTTGTAATTATTTAATCTCTGGGGCCATGCACTGGATTTATTTACAATGGAGAGGTTTGTAATTATTTAATCACTGGGCCATGCACTGGATTTGTTTACACTGGAGAGGTTTGTAATTATTTAATCTCAGGGCAATGCACTGGATTTATTTACAATGGAGGGGTTTGTAATTGTTTAGTCACTGGGCAATGCACTGGATTTATTTACAATGGAGGGGTTTGTAATTGTTTAATCTCCGGAGCCGTGCACTGGATTTATTTACAATGGAGGGGTTTGTAATTATTTAATCACTGGGACAATGCACTGGATTTATTTACAATGGAGGGGTTTGTAATTATTTAATCTCTGGGGCAATGCACTGGATTTATTTACAATGGAGGGGTTTGTAATTATTTAATCACTGGGCAATACACTGGATTTATTTACAGTGGAGGGATTTGCAATTATTTAATCTCAGGGGCAATGCACTGGGTTTATTTACAATGGAGGGGATTGTAATTATTTAATCTCGGGGCAATGCACTGGATTTATTTACAATGGGGGGGGGGTTGTAATTATTTAATCACTGGGCCATGCACTGGATTTATTTACAATGGAGGGGATTTTAATTATATAATCACTGGGGCAATGCACTGGATTTATTTACAATGGAGAGGTTTGTAATTATTTAATCTCACGTGCAATGCACTGGATTTATTTACAATGGAGGGGATTGTAATTATTTAATCTCTGGGGCAATGCACTGGATTTATTTGCAAAGGAGGAGTTTGTAATTATTTAATCACTGCGGCCATGCACTGGATTTATTTACAATGGAGGGATTTGTAATTATTTAATCACTGGTGCCATGCACTGGATTTATTTACAATGGAGGGGTTCGTAATTATTTAATCTCTGGGACCATGCACTGGATTTATTTACAATGGAGGGGTTTGTAATTATTTAATCACAGGGCAATGCCCTGGATTTATTTACAATGGAGGGGTTTCTAATTATTTAATCTCAGGGGCCATGCACTGGATTTATTTACAATGGAGAGGTTTGTAATTATTTAATCACTGGGCCATGCACTGGATTTATTTACAGTGGAGGGGTTTGTAATTATTTAATCTCAGGGGCAATGCACTGGATTTATTTACAATGGAGGGGTTTGTAATTATTTAATCTCAGGGGCAATGCACTGGGTTTATTTACAATGGAGGGGTTTGTAATTATTTATTCGCTGGGCAATGCACTGGATTTATTTACAATGGAGGGGTTTGTAATTATTTAATCTCAGGGGCCATGCACTGGATTTATTTACAATGGAGGGGTTTGTAATTATTTAATCTCAGGGGCAATGCACTGGGTTTATTTACAATGGAGGGGTTTGTAATTATTTAATCTCAGGGGCAATGCACTGCATTTATTTACAATGGAGAGGTTTGTAATTATTTAATCTCAGGGCAATGCACTGGATTTATTTACAATGGAGGGGTTTGTAATTATTTAATCTGAGGGCAATGCACTGGATTTATTTACAATGGAGGGGTTTGTAATTATTTAATCACTGGGCCATGCACTGGATATATTTACAATGGGGGGGTCTGTAATTATTTAATCTCAGGGGCAATACACTGGGTTTATTTATAATGGAGGGGCTTGTAATTATTTAATCTCAGGAGCAATGCACTGGATTTATTTACAATGGATGGGTTTGAGATTATTTAATCACTGGGGAACACACTGGATTTATTTACAATGGAGAGGTTTGTAATTATTTAATCTCTGGGGCCATGCACTGGATTTATTTACAATGGAGAGGTTTGTAATTATTTAATCACTGGGCCATGCACTGGATTTGTTTACACTGGAGAGGTTTGTAATTATTTAATCTCAGGGCAATGCACTGGATTTATTTACAATGGAGGGGTTTGTAATTGTTTAGTCACTGGGCAATGCACTGGATTTATTTACAATGGAGGGGTTTGTAATTGTTTAATCTCCGGAGCCGTGCACTGGATTTATTTACAATGGAGGGGTTTGTAATTATTTAATCACTGGGGCAATGCACTGGGTTTATTTACAATGGAGGGGTTTGTAATTATTTAATCTCAGGGGCAATGCACTGGATTTATTTACAATGGAGGGGTTTGTAATTATTTAATCTCAGGGGCAATGCACTGGGTTTATTTACAATGGAGGGGTTTGTAATTATTTATTCACTGGGCAATGCACTGGATTTATTTACAATGGAGGGGTTTGTAATTATTTAATCTCAGGGGTCATGCACTGGATTTATTTACAATGGAGGGGTTTGTAATTATTTAATCTCAGGGGCAATGCACTGGGTTTATTTACAATGGAGGTGTTTGTAATTATTTAATAACTGGGCCATGCACTGGATTTATTTACAATGGAGGGGTTTGTAATTATTTAATCTCAGGGGCAATGCACTGCATTTATTTACAATGGAGAGGTTTGTAATTATTTAATCTCAGGGGCAATGCACTGGATTTATTTACAATGGAGAGGTTTGTAATTATTTAATCTCAGGGCAATGCACTGGATTTATTTACAATTGAGGGGTTTGTAATTATTTAATCTGAGGGCAATGCACTGGATTTATTTACAATGGAGGGGTTTGTAATTATTTAATCACTGGGCCATGCACTGGATTTATTTACAATGGAGGGGTTTGTAATTATTTAATCACTGGGCCATGCACTGGATATATTTACAATGGAGGGGTTTGTAATTATTTAATCACTGGGGCCATGCACTGGATTTATTTACAATGGAGGGGTCTGTAATTATTTAATCTCAGGGGCAATACACTGGGTTTATTTATAATGGAGGGGCTTGTAATTATTTCATCTCAGGAGCAATGCACTGGATTTATTTACAATGGAGGGGTTTGAGATTATTTAATCACTGGGGAACACACTGGATTTATTTACAATGGAGAGGTTTGTAATTATTTAATCTCTGGGGCCATGCACTGGATTTATTTACAATGGAGAGGTTTGTAATTATTTAATCACTGGGCCATGCACTGGATTTGTTTACACTGGAGAGGTTTGTAATTATTTAATCTCAGGGCAATGCACTGGATTTATTTACAATTGAGGGGTTTGTAATTGTTTAGTCACTGGGCAATGCACTGGATTTATTTACAATGGAGGGGTTTGTAATTGTTTAATCTCCGGAGCCGTGCACTGGATTTATTTACAATGGAGGGGTTTGTAATTATTTAATCACTGGGGCAATGCACTGGATTTATTTACAATGGAGGGGTTTGTAATTATTTAATCTCTGGGGCAATGCACTGGATTTATTTACAATGGAGAGGTTTGTAATTATTTAATCTCAGGGCAATGCACTGGATTTATTTACAATGGAGGGGTTTGTAATTATTTAATCACTGGGCCATGCACTGGATATATTTACAATGGAGGGGTTTGTAATTATTTAATCTCAGGGGCAATGCACTGGATTTATTTACAATGGAGGGGGTTGTAATTATTTAATCACTGGGGCAATGCACTGGATTTATTTACAATGGAGGGGTTTGTAATTATTTAATCTCAGGGGCAATTCACTGGGTTTACTTACAAAGGAGGGGTTTGTAATTATTTAATCACTGGGCAACGCACTGGATTTATTTACAATAAAGGGGTTTGTAATTATTTAATCTCAGCGGCAATGCACTGGATTTATTTACAATGGGGGGTTTTGTAATTATTTAATCTCAGGGGCAATGCACTGGATTTATTTACAATGGAGGGGTTTGTAATTATTTAACCACTGGGGCAATGCACTGGATTTATTTACAATAAAGGGGTTTGTAATTATTTAATCTCAGCGGCAATGCACTGGATTTATTTACAATGGAGAGGTTTGTAATTATTTAATCACTGGGGCCATGCACTGGATTTATTTACAATGGAGGGGTTTGTAATTATTTAATCACTGGGGCAATGCACTGGATTTATTTACAATGGAGGGGTTTGTAATTATTTAATCACTGGGGCAATGCACTGGATTTATTTACAATGGAGGGGTTTGTAATTATTTAATCTCAGGGGCAATGCCCTGGATTTATTTCCAATGGAGGGATTTGTAATTAATCACTGGGGCAATGCACTGGATTTATTTACAATGGAGGGGTTTGTAATTATTTAATCTCAGGGGAAATGAACTGGATTTATTTACAATGGAGGGGTTTGTAATTATTTAATCTCCGGGGCCATGCACTGGATTTATTTACAATGGAGAGGTTTGTAATTATTTAATAACTGGGCCATGCACTGGATTTATTTACAATGGAGGGGTTTGCAATTATTTAATCTCAGGGGCAATGCACTGGATTTATTTACAATGGAGGGGTTTGTAATTATTTAATCACTGGGCCATGCACTGGATTTATTTACAATGGAGGGGTTTGTAATTATTTAATCATTGGGCCATGCACTGGATTTATTTACAATGGAGAGGTTTGCAATTATTTAATCTCAGGGGCAATGCACTGGATTTATTTACAATGGATGGGTTTGTAATTATTTAATCACTGGGCCATGCACTGGATTTATTTACAATGGAGAGGTTTGTAATTATTTAATCACTGGGACAATACACTGGATTTATTTACAATGGAGGGGTTTGTAATTATTTAATCATTGGGCCATGCACTGGATTTATTTACAATGGAGGGGTTTGCAATTATTTAATCTCAGGGGCAATGCACTGGATTTATTTACAATGGAGGGGTTTGTAATTATTTAATCTCAGGGGTAATGTACTGGATTTATTTACAATGGAGGGGTTTGTAATTATTTAATCTCAGGGGTAATGCACTGGATTTATTTACAATGGAGGGGTTTGTAATTATTTAATCATTGGGCCATGCACTGGATTTATTTACAATGGAGGGGTTTGCAATTATTTAATCTCAGGGGCAATGCACTGGATTTATTTACAATGGAGGGGTTTGTAATTATTTAATCTCAGGGGTAATGTACTGGATTTATTTACAATGGAGGGGTTTGTAATTATTTAATCACTGGGGTAATGCACTGGATTTATTTACAATGGAGGGGTTTGTAATTATTTAATCTCAGGAGCCATGCACTGGATTTATTTACAATGGAGGGGTTTGTAATTATTTAATCACTGGGGCAATGCACTGGATTTATTTACAGTGGAGGGGTTTGTAATTATTTAATCTCTGGGGCAATGCACTGGGTTTATTTACAATGGAGAGGTTTGTAATTATTTAATCTCAGGGGCAATGCACTGGATTTATTTACAATGGAGGGGTTTGTAATTATTTAATCTCAGGGGCAATGCACTGGATTTATTTACAATGGAGGGGTTTGTAATTATTTAATCACTGGGGCCATGCACTGGATTTATTTACAATGGAGGGGTTTGTAATTATTTAATCTCAGGGCAACGCACTGGATTTATTTACAATGGAGGGGGTTGTCATTATTTAATCACTGGGGCAATGCACTGGATTTATTTACAATGGAGAGGTTTGTAATTATTTAATCTCAGGGGTAATGCACTGGATTTATTTACAATGGAGGGGTTTGTAATTATTTAATCTCTGGGGCAATGCACTGGATTTATTTACAGTGGAGGGGTTTGTAATTATTTAATCTCTGGGGCAATGCACTGGATTTATTTACAATGGAGAGGTTTGTAATTATTTAATCTCTGGGGCAATGCCCTGGATTTATTTACAATGGAGGGGTTTGTAATTATTTAATCTCAGGGGCAATGCACTGGATTTATTTACAATGGAGGGGTTTGTAATTATTTAATCTCAGGAGCCATGCACTGGATTTATTTACAATGGAGGGGTTTGTAATTATTTAATCACTGGGGCAATGCACTGGATTTATTTACAGTGGAGGGGTTTGTAATTATTTAATCTCTGGGGCAATGCACTGGGTTTATTTACAATGGAGAGGTTTGTAATTATTTAATCTCAGGGGCAATGCACTGGATTTATTTACAATGGAGGGGTTTGTAATTATTTAATCTCAGGGGCAATGCACTGGATTTATTTACAATGGAGGGGTTTGTAATTATTTAATCACTGGGGCCATGCACTGGATTTATTTACAATGGAGGGGTTTGTAATTATTTAATCTCAGGGCAACGCACTGGATTTATTTACAATGGAGGGGGTTGTCATTATTTAATCACTGGGGCCATGCACTGGATTTATTTACAATGGAGGGGTTTGTAATTATTTAATCTCAGGGCCATGCACTGGATTTATTTACAATGGAGGGGTTTGTAATTATTTAATCTCAGGGGTAATGCACTGGATTTATTTACAATGGAGGGGTTTGTAATTATTTAATCACTGGGGCCATGCACTGGATTTATTTACAATGGAGGGGTTTGTAATTATTTAATCTCAGGGGCAATGCACTGGATTTATTTACAATGGAGGGGTTTGTAATTATTTAATCTCAGGGGTAATGCACTGGATTTATTTACAATGGAGGGGTTTGTAATTATTTAATCATTGGGCCATGCACTGGATTTATTTACAATGGAGGGGTTTGCAATTATTTAATCTCAGGGGCAATGCACTGGATTTATTTACAATGGAGGGGTTTGTAATTATTTAATCTCAGGGGTAATGTACTGGATTTATTTACAATGGAGGGGTTTGTAATTATTTAATCACTGGGGTAATGCACTGGATTTATTTACAATGGAGGGGTTTGTAATTATTTAATCTCAGGGGCAATACACTGGATTTATTTACAATGGAGGGGTTTGTAATTATTTAATCTCAGGGGCAATGCCCTGGATTTATTTACAATGGAGGGGTTTGTAATTATTTAATCTCAGGGGCAATGCACTGGATTTATTTACAATGGAGGGGTTTGTAATTATTTAGTCACTGGGGCCATGCACTGGATTTATTTACAATGGAGGGGTTTGTAAGTATTTAATCATTGGGCCATACACTGGATTTATTTACAATGGAGGGGTTTGTAATTATTTAATCTCAGGGCAATGCACTGGATTTATTTACAATGGAGGGGTTTGTAATTATTTAATCTCAGGGGCAATGCCCTGGATTTATTTACAATGGAGAGGTTTGTAATTATTTAATCTCAGGGGCAATGCACTGGATTTATTTACAATGGAGGGGGTTGTAATTATTTAATCACTGGGGCAATGCACTGGATTTATTTACAATGGAGGGGTTTGTAATTATTTAATCTCAGGGGCAATGCCCTGGATTTATTTACAATGGAGGGGTTTGTAATTATTTAGTCACTGGGCCATACACTGGATTTATTTACAATGGAGGGGTTTGTAATTATTTAGTCACTGGGCCATACACTGGATTTATTTACAATGGAGGGATTTGTAATTATTTAATCTTTGGGGCAATGCACTGGATTTATTTACAATGGAGGGATTTGTAATTATTTAGTCACTGGGCCATACACTGGATTTATTTACAATGGAGAGGTTTGTAATTATTTAATCTCAGGGGCAATGCCCTGGATTTATTTACAATGGAGGGGTGTGTAATTATTTAATCACTGGGGCCATGCACTGGATTTATTTACAATGGAGGGGTTTGTAATTATTTAATCTCAGGGCAATGCACTGGATTTATTTACAATGGAGGGGTTTGTAATTATTTAATCTCAGGGGCAATGCACTGGATTTATTTACAATGGAGGGGTTTGTAATTATTTAATCTCAGGGGCAATGCACTGGATTTATTTACAATGGAGGGGTTTGTAATTATTTAATCTCAGGGGTAATGCACTGGATTTATTTACAATGGAGGGGTTTGTAATTATTTAATCTCAGGGGCAATGCACTGGATTTATTTACAGTGGAGGGGTTTGTAATTATTTAGTCACTGGGCCATACACTGGATTTATTTACAATGGAGGGGTTTGTAATTATTTAATCTCAGGGGCAATGCACTGGATTTATTTACAATGGAGGGGTTTGTAATTATTTAGTCACTGGGGCCATGCACTGGATTTATTTACAATGGAGGGGTTTGTAAGTATTTAATCATTGGGCCATACACTGGATTTATTTACAATGGAGGGGTTTGTAATTATTTAATCTCAGGGGCAATGCACTGGATTTATTTACAATGGAGGGGTTTGTAATTATTTAATCTCAGGGGCAATGCCCTGGATTTATTTACAATGGAGAGGTTTGTAATTATTTAATCACTGGGGCAATGCACTGGATTTATTTACAATGGAGGGGGTTGTAATTATTTAATCACTGGGGCAATGCACTGGATTTATTTACAATGGAGGGGTTTGTAATTATTTAATCTCAGGGGCAATGCACTGGATTTATTTACAATGGAGGGGTTTGTAATTATTTAGTCACTGGGCCATACACTGGATTTATTTACAATGGAGGGATTTGTAATTATTTAATCTCAGGGGCAATGCCCTGGATTTATTTACAATGGAGGGGTGTGTAATTATTTAATCACTGGGGCCATGCACTGGATTTATTTACAATGGAGGGGTTTGTAATTATTTAATCTCAGGGCAATGCACTGGATTTATTTACAATGGAGGGGTTTGTAATTATTTAATCACTGGGGCCATGCACTGGATTTATTTACAATGGAGGGGTTTGTAATTATTTAATCACTGGGGCCATGCACTGGATTTATTTACAATGGAGGGGTTTGTAATTATTTAATCTCAGGGCAATGCACTGGATTTATTTACAATGGAGAGGTTTGTAATTATTTAATCTCTGGGGCAATGCACTGGATTTATTTACAATGGAGGGGTTTGTAATTATTTAATCTCAGGGGCAATGCACTGGATTCATTTACAATGGAGGGGTTTGTAATTATTTAATCATTGGGGCCATGCACTGGATTTATTTACAATGGAGGGGTTTGTAATTATTTAATCTCAGGGCCATGCACTGGATTTATTTACAATGGAGGGGTTTGTAATTATTTAATCTCAGGGGCAATGCACTGGATTCATTTACAATGGAGGGGTTTGTAATTATTTCAACTCAGGGGCAATGCACTGGATTTATTTACAATGGAGGGGTTAGTAATTATTTAATCACTGGGGCAATGCGCTGGATTTATTTACAATGGAGGGGTTTGTAATTATTTAATCACTGGGGCAATGCACTGGATTTATTTACAGTGGAGCGGTGCAGGATTAATCGAGTGAAATACACTGGAATTACTTGCATTCGAGTCCTAGAGATGTGCAGCAAACAAATCTCGTCCCAGCACCCGGCCCATATCCCTCCAAACCCGTCATGTTCATATCCCCCATCCAAATGCCTCTTAAATGTTGCCTCCCCCACATCCTCCGACAGCTCATTCCACACACCCTCTGGGTGAAAAAGTTGCCCCTTGGGTCTCTTTTATATCTTTCCCCCTCTCGCCCTAAACCTATGCCCCTCTCGTTCTGGACTCCCCCACCCCAGGGGGGGGGAAAGACTTTGCCTATTAATCCTATCCATGCCCCCTCATAATTTTATAACCCTCTATAAGGTCACCCCTCAGCCTCCGACGCTCCGGGGAAAACAGCCCCAGCCTCTCCCTGTAGCTCAAACCCTCCAACATCCTGGGAAATCTTTTCCCTACCCTTTCAAGGTCTCACAACGTCCTTATTAATTGAACCCCCGGGAAATCCACTGGGTCGACTCGCATTTGAGAGGGTTCTGCATTGATCTAACCCCCCGAGCCGTCCGCTGGATTGATTTACAAATGAGGGGTTTCGCAATGAGTTAATCCCTCAGCCAAATACATTCAGAGTTTGTACAATCACAGCGTCCTGCACTGATTGTTAAATCCAATGCGACAGTCAGGAAGTATTTGCAATTAAGGGCTCTCTGCATTGATCTAGCCCCCTGAGCAGTGAAGGTGCGCTTTCCTTTATTGGTCAGAGTTTTGAGTACAGGGAGCTGGGAGGGTCATCTTGGGGCTGTACAGGACATCGGTTAGGGGCCGCTGTTGGAATATTGCGTCCAACTCTGGTCTCCCTCCTCTCGGAAAGATGTTGTGAAACTTGAAAGGGTTCTGGAAAGATTTACAAGGATGTTGCCAGGGTTGGAGGGTCTGAGCTACAGGGAGAGGCAGAACAGGCTTGGGGCTGTTTTCCCTGGAGGGTCGGAGGCTGAGGGGTGATCTTATAGAGGTTTACAAAATTATGAGGGGGGCATGGATAGGATAAATAGACAAAGTCTTTTCCCCCTGGGGTGGGGGAGTCCAGAACTAGAGGGTATAGGTTTAGGGTGAGAGGGGGAAAGATATAAAAGAGACCCAAGGGGCAACTTTTTCACCCAGAAGGTGTATGGAATAAGCTGCCAGAGGAAGTGGTGGAGGCAACATTTAAGAGGCATTTGGATGGGGGATATGAACAGGAAGGGTTTGGAGGGCTATGGGCCGGGCCCTGGGACTAGATTGGGTTGGGGATATCTGGGCTAGCAGGGACGGGTTGGACCGAAGGGTCTGTTTCCGTACTGTACACCTCTCTGACTTTAATTGAATGGTTTTGCATTCATTTAAAATCCAATTCAATATACTGAGACCATTTGTAATTGAACATCTTTGCTCTTATTTAATTTAACAATGGATTGTAATTCTTCCGAATTGAGGAGTTCTGCATTAATTCTAAATCCAAGGATTCAATTACAATTGAGGCATTTGCAATAACTTAATCTCTGGGCAAATACACTGAGTTTATTTGCAAACGAAGGGGATCTGCATTGATTATAATAAATTCAATGCAACATTCAGGGAGTTTTTACAACTGAGGGGGGCTCTGCACTAACCTAATCCCGGAGTGATCCACTGGATTTATTTACAATCGAAGGGTTTTACACTGATTTTGAATCCAGAGTAACATCCAAGGATTCATTTACAACTGGAGGGGTTTTCAGAGATTGTTTATAAACGAGCAGTTTGCATTAATTTAACCTCTGGGGAATGCATTAGATTTATTTGTAAATGAAGGGTTTTGCATTGATTATACCCCCGCTGCAATATTCAGGGACTATTTACAAATGAAGGGTTTTGCATTCATTTTAAAAACTGTGCAATATTTAGGCATTATTTCCAGTGAAAGGGGTTTTGCATTGATTTTAAAAACTGTGCAATAATTAGGGATTATTTCCAATGAAAGAGTTTTGCATTGATTTTTAAAACTGTGCAATATTTAGGGATTATTTCCAATGAAAGAGTTTTGCATTGATTTTAAAAACTGCGCAATAGTTAGGGATTATTTCCAATGAAAGGGGTTTTGCATTGATTTTAAAAACTGTGCAATATTTAGGGATTATTTCCAATGAAAGGGGTTTTGCATTGATTTTTAAAACTGCGCAATAGTTAGGGATTATTTCCAATGAAAGGGATCTTGCAATGATTTTAAAAACTGTGCAATATTTAGGGATTATTTGCAATTCAAGGGGTTTGCATTGATTTTAAAAACTGTGCAATAGTTAGGGATTATTTCCAATTAAAGGGGTTTGCATTGATTTTAAAAACTGTGCAATATTTAGGGATTATTTCCAATGAAAGGGGTTTTGCATTGATTTTAAAAACTGTGCACTATTTAGGGATTATTTCCAATTAAAGGGGTTTGCATTAATTTTAAAAACTGTGCAATATTTAGGGATTATTTGCAATTCAAGGGGTTTGCATTGATTTTAAAAACTGTGCAATATTTAGGGATCATTTGCAAATCAAGGGGTTTGCATTGATTTAGCACCCGAGCAATCCTCTGGATTTATTTGCAACTTGAGGGGTTTGTTGCATTGATCTGATCCCCCGGGGTTGATTTGCAACTGATGTTTGGGGGGGGGGGGGGGGGGGGGGGTTGCATGCAGTCTGCACCTTTAAAGCTGCATTAATGCAGCGCCTGACCCGTCCTTCCCGGGTCGGGTCTTTGCATTGCACCCTCCCCCCGCCCCCGGACGCGCCCCTCCCGGGACTGAGGCCGGGAACTGCCACCCCCCCGCCTCCCCCGCCCCGGTTTTTACCTTCGGCTGCAGCTGCTCGGGGCTTCCCGGGGACCCACTTCCGGTCTGCCGCCGGGATGACCTCCGACCCCTTGCGGTTCCACCCTCCCTCCCCCTTCCCTGTGGGCCCCGCGCTTCCGGCGCGGCGCTCATGGGGGGCCGCCACCCGGCGGCGGACCGCCGCGGCGGCGCGGGTCCGTCGGGGGAATAGGGTCCGGCGGGGAAACACCGACCCCCGACGGATGGTTCCGCCCTGGGGAGGAGGGTGGGGGAAAGGGGATAAGACACACACACACACACACAGCAACATGAATAAATTGTTAATAAATTAAAAAAGGCCCTCCAATCAGATCCCCCCCCCCCCCCCACACAAAAGAAAAAGGGAGGAATGGAGGGGGCACCGAGGGGAATGGGGGGGGGGGGGGGCAAAAAAAAAGTTGGCCCATAGGACGGTGCGGGGGGTTGTGGGAAGACGTCAAGTTGTTGTTGTAATAGGCCCCCCCCGAGGCGGTGAGGTGAGGGGGGGGGGGAACGCACGGACCACGAGGGACACGGGCGGGTGGGTGACCGCAGAACGAAGCTCCACGGGCAATCCCCGGGGCACCGTGGGTAATTTAGCGCGGCCAATCCCTCCGCCCTAACCCGCACACCCCTGGGCACTATGGGTAATTTAACACGGTCAATCCCCCCACCCTAACCCGCACATCCCTGGGCACTATGGGTAATTTAGCACAGCCAATCCTCGCCCTAACCTGCACATCCCTGGGCACTATGGGTAATGTCACACGGCCAATCCCCACCCTAAATACTGCGGTATCCGCAGAGGGGGAGGGAGCTTATAACGTCTAATGAGTTCAGAAGAGATCTACGAGAACATTGCTGGGGGTTGGAGTCATTGGTAGAGAGAGAATAAGAGAGAGAGATCAAGAGCGCACGCACGAGACACAGAGAGAGCGCGCGCACAAGAGAGAGAGAGAGAGACAGCGCGTACGAGAGAGAGAGCGCACGCATGAGAGAGACAGCGCGCAGGACAGCAAGAGCATGCACACTAGAGAGAGAGAGCACATGTACGAGACAGAGAGCGCGTACGAGAGAGAGAGCGCGCATGCACAGGGGAAAGCAAGTGTGCAAGGAGGGAGAGCACGCGCTGTCGGCGAAAACGCGTGCACGTGGGAGCGCGCGCACGCAGGAGGTAGAGCGCACACGAGAGAGAGCGCGCACACGCGAGTGTGTGTGTGCACAAGAGAGAACGCACGCACGAAAGAGAGCGCGCACAAGAGCATGCGCACAAGAGAGAAAACGCGCACACGAGAGAGCGCGTACGAGTGAGAGCCCACACGAGAGTGAGAGCACGCACGAGAGAGAGCACGTACGAGAGAGAGCACGTACGAGAGAGAGAGCACGTACGAGAGAGTTTGTGTGGATGAGGGACTGAGTGCGTAAGAGAGAGAGAGTGCACGCACTGGGGAGAGCAAGCGTGCAAGGGGGAGAGAGCGCACGCTGTGGGAGAGAACGCGCACACGTGAGAGGGAGAGAGCGTGCGCATGGGAAGAGCACGCGCGCACAAGAGACAGCATGCGCACACGCACACAAGAGAGAGAGACGGCGCGGAAGAGAGAGCGAGAGCGCGTACACGAGGGAGAGCGCGCGCGCACAAACGAGGGAGAGAGCACGTGCACCAGAGAGAGAGCACGCACAGGAGAGAATGAGCGCATGCACGAGACAGAGAGAGCGAGAGAGCGCGCACACAAGAGAGAGAGCGTGTGCACACGAGAGAGAGTGCAAACGAGAGAGAGCGTGCACGAGAGCATGTGCACGAGGGAGAGCAAGCGTGCAAGGGGAGAGAGCGCGTGCACATGAGAGAGAGAGAGCGCGCTGTGAGAGAGCACTGCAAGAGAGACAGAGCAAGCGAGAGCGTGCACACAAGACAAACAGCGCGTGCACGAGATAGCGAGAGAGCACAAACACCAGAGAGAGCGAGAGCGCGCACATGAGAGAGCACGCACTAGAGCGAGAGCGGCGCGCGCACGGGAGAGAGAGAGAGCACGCGCACGGGAGAGAGAGAGAGACCGAGATAGCTTGGGAGAGAGAGCGAGAGCGCATGCACAAGAGAAAGAGCGCGCGCAGACAAGAGTGCGCGAGCGCACGAGAGAGCGCGCACGAGACAGCACACACGAGAGAGAGCGCGTGCATGAGACAGAGAGCGTGTATATGAGAGAGAGAGAACGCGCATGAGAGAGCACGCACAAAAGAGTGCGAGCGCACGAGGGACCGAGAGTGCGCACGAGAGAGAGCGCGCGCACACAAAAGAGAGCGCGAGAGCATGTGCACGAGAGAGGCGCGCACAAGAGAGATAGCGCGCGTGCACGGGGGAGAGCAAGCGTGCAAGTGGCAAGTGGAGAGAATATGTGCACGTGAGAGAGAAGCGCGCGCTGTGAGAGAGCGCGAGCGGGAGCATGCGCACACAGACAGAGAGCGGTGCGCACGAGAGACCAAGAGCGCGTGCACGAGAGAGAGCGTCGCACGAGAGGAGAG
>NC_092773.1:30525380-30574834 GCF_047496795.1 Chiloscyllium punctatum
AGCATGGCCAATCCCACCTGAACTCTCACATCCCTGGGCACTATGGGTAATTTAGCACGGCCAATCCCCCACCCTAACCCGCACATCCCTGGGCACTATGGGTATTTAGCACGGCCAATCAACCCTAAACTGCACATCCCAGGGCACTATGGGTAATTTAACATGGTCAAACCCCACCCGAACCCGCATATCCCTGGGCACTATGGGTAATTTAGCACGGCCAAACCCCCACCCTAACCTGCACATCCCTGGGCACTATGGGTAATTTAGCACGGCCAATCCCCCACCCTAACCCGCACATCCCTGGGCACTATGGGTAATTTAGCACGGCCAATCCCCCACCCTAACCCGCACATCCCTGGGCACTATGGGTAATTTAGCACGGCCAATCCCCCACCCTAACCCGCACATCCCTGGGCACTATGGGTAATTTAACACGGCCAATCCCCCACCCTAGCCTCCCCCTGTTTCACTGCCAGGACGCCCCCCAATTCCATGGTATGCCATCACATCTCTGCTCAAGTTGGTCAGACATTCCGCAGAGAAAAACACTCTCAGTCCTGGATAATATCGTCGACCAGTCGAACAATGGACGCTTGCACTGAGACTTTCCGGAAATAAATCATCATTGCTGTAGTCAGGGAGATATTCGAACTTACACCAACAAATACCAGCAATCTCTCTCCATCGATTGCTATCGCTTTCTTTCCCTCTCTCTGTCTCTCTCTCTCTTCCTCTGTGTCTGACACTCCCTCTCTCTCTATCTCTCTCTGTCCCTCACTCTCCTTCTGTGTGTGTGTATGTCTCTGCCTCTCTCTCTCTCTCTCTCTGTCTCTCTCTCTCTCTGTCTCTCTCTATCTCTGCCTCTCTATTTTCCTGTCTCTCTTTCTCTCCTGGTTTCTCTCTCTCTGTCTGTCTTTCTCTATCTCTCTGTGTGCTTCTCTCTCTTTCCGTGTCTCTGTCTCTGTGTGTGACTCTGGATCTCTGTGTGTCTCCCTCTTCTGTATCCCCATCTCTCTCTTTCTCTCTGTCTCTCTTTCTGTCCCTCTCTGTCTCTCCCTCTCTCTTTCTCTCTATGTTTTATTTCTCTCCCTCTCTTTCTCTCCCTCTCTGTCTTTCTCTGTTTCTCTCTCTTTCTCTCTGTCTCTCTATTTCTCTCACGGAGAAAGGCCCTTCGGCCCCTCCCGTCCATGCTAACCCAGATATCCTAACCCAATCCAGTCCCCCACCATTTGCCAACACTTGGCCCATCTCCCTCTAACCCCTTTCCTATCCCACGTTGCCCCCCGCCATCCATTTAAACGTTGTCATTGTCCCAGCCCCGACCACTTCCTCGTCCCACACACGCACCACCCTCTGCGGGAAAACAGTTACCCCGTGGGGCTCCCTATCCCATTAAACCTATGCCCCCCTCTAGTTCGGGACTACCCCACCTCGGGGAGTGGGGGGGAGACTTTGTCTATTTACCCTCTCCGTGCCCACCTCCCTCGTGACTCTGTAAAAGTCTATAAGGTCCCTCTCCCAGCCTCCGACGCTCTGGGGAAAACATCCCCCCCCCCCCCCCGCCCCCCGGCCTATCCCAGCCTCGCACCGTAGCTCCTCATCCCAACGTCCTGTCCGTCTGTGGGGCTCGGATCCGCTCAGCCGCAAAGGATCCCCTCCAGGTGCGAGGGACCGGAAGGGAAGGGGGTATACCCTACACTATACCCCCCCCCCCTACACTGCCATCCACATACAACCGCAAGGTGACCTCCCGGCTCCCTGTACTCCTGACCCTGAGAGGCGAGGTTTCTCAACGTCTCCCATGGGGGGAGGGGGGGGGAATAGATGTTAATATTTGGGGTTTTGGGGGGGGGGGGGGGAGGTGAAACGTATGCTCCAACTGCCTGGGCGAGCGAGTCGAAGATGCAGAACACCTTCTGTGTTGGGGAAGAGTCCATTGCAGATTAATATGATATTTTGCAGAGTTTGCACATGTTAAAATGGATGGAGGGGGCGGTACCTGGTCCGCCCCCGCCCCCTTCACGCACAGCCGGCCGCTATTCGCCAGCCGAGACATCAATCAACGTTAATACGCATCGCCATTGGTCAGAGCGCCCGCCCGTCAGACCGCCCTGACCTCTGGTTGGCGCAGACGGGTGCCCCAGCGGAGAGGCGGTTCCCTCAGCCGGCGCCCCCTCGCCCATTGGTCCGGCCCTCCGTCGGTCCGGGCTGCCCCGACCCTGCCATTGGCGGAGGCCGACAAAGAAGGGCGTCGCCCGCCTCCCAGCACCGCCGTCCCGCCTCCCGGCTCCCAAGTGGTCCGCACAATGTGTCAGTCATATGCTTTCCGAACGGCGATTGGCTGGCCTACCGTCGCTCACCGGCAACACAGCACCTCATTGGCGCAAACGGGAATACTTTTTGGCCGACCATGACGCTTATTATGCTAATTGGTGCCTGTAGCCGTCCGTCATGTCTCCCTCTTTCCGATTGGTCGGTACCAATTGCGAGGGGACGGTCCACAGTGTGGGTTTCATGATTGGCCGCGTCTGGTGGCGAACCGACCGCCGAACGGCCAGCTGTGCTTTCCGTCAACGCTTTCCGTGTTGTGATTGGTCGAGGCTGTCCACCGCGGGGTGGGCGTCGTCTACCTGCACTGCGATTGGCCCTGAGTGCCATCGATCGAAGCGTCCCGCCCTGCGATTGGAGGTATTTCCAGAGGACGGGCCTCGGGTACTGACGATTCCGATTGGGCAGCTTGGACCAACGGCACCGCCTCCCCCCGCCGTCGGATGGCCTTGCCGGGAGGACTGGGGATCTGATTGGATAGCTCGCACGTCAGTCACGGAAGGCGGCTGACGCGATTGGGCCGGCCGACCTTCGGTCAAGGCCGCTCCCCCATCGCGATTGGCCGACCTCTTAACCAATGGACGGCGGGGACCGGGGAGAGGGCGGCCGCTCCAGCCGCCGTCCGCCACGCCCATTGGCCGGCCCTCCCGTCCGTCTTCGCGCGGGTGGGCGGGCGCCCCCGCGGCGATTGGTGGGATCGGACGTCCGTCAGGGCACGGCGCTCTCCGAATGGCGGAGGGGGCGGCTGTCACTCAGACCCGTCCCCGCCCTGTCACCCGGCGGTTGGCGGTTAGCGGCGGTTGGCGGTTCCCCCCCCTCCTCCTCCCCGCGGTTCGGTGGCGGCGGCGGCGGCGGCGGCCGAGAGAGGAGGTGGGGACGAGGCCAGAGCCGGCGCGCCATGGAGGATGGCGTCACGAGTGAGTGGCCTCTTCTTATCGATTTGTTCATCGATTAACCCGCGGGCGGACCCCCACCCCCCCCCACCTTTTGTCCTCGTCCCCTCACTCCGGAACCAAGGTGCCCTCCCGCAGCGGGGAAGTTTCACGGCGTGACACCCGTCGGCTTACAATGGGGGAGGGGTTTCATGGTGGCACCCATTGGTTTACAATGGGGGAGGGGTTTCATGGTGGCACCCATTGGTTTACAATGGGGGAGGGGTTTTGAGGTGGCACCCATTGGTTTACAATGGGGGAGGCTTTTCAAGGTGGCACCCATTGGTTTACAATGGGGGAGGGGTTTCATGGTGGCACCCATTGGTTTACAATGGGGGAGGGGTTTCATCGTGGCACCCATTGGTTTACAATGGGGGAGGGGTTTCATGGTGGCACCCATTGGTTTACAATGGGGGAGGGGTTTCATGGTGGCACCCATTGGTTTACAATGGGGGAGGGGTTTCATGGTGGCACCCATTGGTTTACAATGGGGGAGGGGTTTCATGGTGGCACCCATTGGTTTACAATGGGGGAGGGGTTTCATGGTGGCACCCATTGGTTTACAATGGGGGAGGGGTTTCAAGGTGGGACCCATTGGTTTACAATGGGGGAGCGGTTTCATGGTGGCACCCATTGGTTTACAATGGGGGAGGGGTTTCATGGTGGCACCCATTGGTTTACAATGGGGGAGCGGTTTCATGGTGGCACCCATTGGTTTACAATGGGGGAGCGGTTTCATGGTGGCACCCATTGGTTTACAATGGGGGAGGGGTTTCATGGTGGCACCCATTGGTTTACAATGGGGGAGGGGTTTCATGGTGGCACCCATTGGTTTACAATGGGGGAGGGGTTTCATGGTGGCACCCATTGACCTATAATGGGGGGGAGGGTCTTGTGGGTGGCACCCATTGGCTTACATTGGGGGGAGGGTTTTCAAGGTGGCACACGTTGAGTTACAATTGGGGAGGGTCTTGTGGGTGGCACCCATTGACTTAAAATGGGGGAGGGTTTTCAAGGTGGCACCCATTGACTTACAGTGGGGGAGGGCATTCAAGGTGGCACCCATTGAGTTACAATAGGGGAGTGTCTTGTGGGTGGCACCCATTGACTTATATTGGGGGAGGGTTTTCAAGGTGGCACCCATTGACTTACAATGGGGGAGGGTTTTCAAGGTGGCACCCATTGAGTTGCAATAGGGGAGTGTCTTGTGGGTGGCACCCATTGCCTTATAATGGGGGAGGGCTTTCAAGGTGGCACCCATTGACTTACAGTGGGGGAGGGATTTCAAGGTGGCACCCTTTGAGCTATAATGGGGGGAGCGGTTTCAAGGTGGCACCCATTGACCTATAATGGGAGAGGGTCTTGAGTGTGGCACCCATTGCCTTATAATGGGGGAGGGTTTTCAAGGTGGCACCCATTGCCTTATAATGGGGGAGGGTTTTCAAGGTGGCACCCATTGAGTTACAATGGGGGAGGGTCTTGTGGGTGGCACCCATTGCCTTATAATGGGGGACGGTTTTCAAGGTGGCACCCATTGACTTATAATGGGGGAGGGTTGGCTTATAATTGGGCTGTGTCCTCAGGCTGGCATCCATTGCCTGATGAAGGGGGAGGCTTTTCAAAGTGGCACCTATTGGCAAATGGGAGACGGTCTTGAGGGTGGCACCCATTGGCTGACAATGGGCGAGGGAGAATGACAAAAGGAGGAGAGTAGCTAAAGTCAAGCCTTTTCACTCGGCGAAAGGGGGAGTTATTCCGGGTGGCATCCGTTCGGTGAGAGACAGGAGGATCTTCAGGGCCACAATGTTCACTGAGAATGGGGGAGGGTCTTAAGGGTGACCCCCCCACTTACGTGAATGAAGGAGGGAGCAGGAACAGATAAGGAGGAGAGTAGCTCAAGTCAGCATTTTCGCTCAGAGGCAGAGAAGGAAGGGAGGATTGAGTGGTGTCCGTTCACTCACCCAGGGAAAGGTATTGGCAACGGAGGAAGGGTCGTGAAGGTGACACTTGAAGTGGTGGAGGGTGTTCACGCGACACGGATCTGTCCCTGTCTAACACTGGGGTACAGTACTGGTGGGGACAGGTCTGTCCCTGTCTAACACTGGGGTACAGTACTGGTGGGGACAGGTCTGTCACTGTATAACACTGGGGTATAGTACTGGTGGGGACAGGTCTGTCCCTGTATAACACTGGGGTACAGTACTGGCGGGGACAGGTCTGTCGCTGTATAACACAGGGGTACAGGACTGGTGGGGACAGGTCTGTCCCTGTATAACACTGGGGTACAGTACTGGTGGGGACAGGTCTGTCCCTGTATAACACTGGGGTACAGTACTGGTGGGGACAGGTCTCTCCCTGTATAACACTGGGGTACAGTACTGGTGGGGACAGGTCTGTCACTGTATAACACTGGGGTATAGTGCTGGTGGGGACAGGTCTGTCCCTGTGTAACACTGGGGTACAGTACTGGTGGGGACAGGTCTGTCCCTGTATAACACTGGGGTACAGTACTGGTGGGGACAGGTCTGTCCCTGTATAACACTGGGGTACAGTACTGGTGGGGACGGGTCTGTCCCTGTATGAAACTGGAGTACAGCACTGGTGGGGACCGGTCTGTCCCTGTGTAACACTGGAGTACAGTACTGGTGGGGACAGGTCTGTCCCTGTATAACACTGGGGTACAGTACTGGTGGGGACAGGTCTGTCAGTGTATAACACTGGGGTACAGTACTGGTGGGGACAGGTCTGTCCCTGTATGAAACTGGAGTACAGTACTAGTGGGGACCGGTCTGTCCCTGTGTAACACTGGGGTACAGTACTGGTGGGGACAGGTCTGTCCCTGTGTAACCCTGGGGTACAGTACTGGTGGGGACAGGTCTGTCACTGTGTAACACTGGGGTACAGTACTGGTGGGGACCGGTCTGTCCCTGTGTAACACTGGGGTACAGTACTGGTGGGGACAGGTCTGTCCCTGTATAACATCGGGGTACAGTACTGGTGGGGACCGGTCTGTCGCTCTGTAACACTGGGGTACAGTACTGGTGGGGACAGGTCTGTCAGTGTATAACACTGGGGTACAGTACTGGTGGGGACAGGTCTGTCCCTGTGTAACACTGGGGTACAGTACTGGTGGGGACCGGTCTGTCCCTGTGTAACACTGGGGTACAGTACTGGTGGGGACGGGTCTGTCCCTGTATAACACTGGGGTATAGTACTGGTGGGGACAGGTCTGTCACTGTGTAACACTGGGGTACAGTACTGGTGGGGACAGGTCTGTCCCTGTATGACACTGGAGTACACTACTGGTGGGGACCGGTCTGTCCCTGTGTAACACTGGGGTACAGTACTGGTGGGGACAGGTCTGTCCCTGTGTAACACTGGGGTACACTACTGGTGGGGACCGGTCTGTCCCTGTGTAACACTGGGGTACAGTACTGGTGGGGACAGGTCTGTCCCTGTATAACACTGGGGTACAGTACTGGTGCGGACAGGTCTGTCAGTGTATAACACTGGGGTACAGTACTGGTGGGCACAGGTCTGTCCCTGTATAACACTGGGGTACAGTACTGGTGCGGACAGGTCTGTCAGCGTATAACACTGGGGTACAGTACTGGTGGGGGACGGGTCTGTCCCTGTGTAACACTGGGGTACAGTACTGGTGGGGACCGGTCTGTCCCTGTATAACACTGGGGTACAGTACTGGGGGGGGACAGGTCTGTCCCTGTATAACACTGGGGTACAGTACTGGTGGGGACCGGTCTGTCCCTGTATAACACTGGGGTACAGTACTGGTGGGGACGGGTCTGTCAGTGCATAACACTGGGGTACAGTACTGGTGGGGACAGGTCTGTCCATGTATAACACTGGGGTACAGTACTGGTGGGGACAGGTCTGTCCCTGTATAACACTGGGGTAGAGTGCTGGTGGGGACAGGTCTATCACCGTATAACACTGGGGTACAGTACTGGTGGGGACAGGTCTGTCCCTGTATAACACTGGGGTACAGGACTGGTGGGGACGGGTCTGTCAGCGTATAACACTGGGGTACAGTACTGGTGGGGACAGGTCTGTCCCTGTATAACACTGGGGTACAGTACTGGTGGGGACAGGTCTGTCAGTGTATAACACTGGGGTACAGTACTGGTGGGGACAGGTCTGTCAGTGTATAACACTGGGGTACGGTACTGGTGAGGGACAGGTCTGTCCCTGTATAACACTGGGGTCCAGTACTGGTGGGGACAGGTCTGTCCCTGTATAACACTGGGGTAGAGTACTGGTGGGGACAGGTCTATCACCGTATAACACTGGGGTACAGTACTGGTAGGGACGGGTCTGTCCCTGTATAACACTGGGGTACAGTACTGGTGGGGACAGGTCTGTCCCTGTATAACACTGTGGTACAGTGCTGGTGGGGACGGGTCTGTCACTGTATAACACTGGGGTACAGTACTGTTGGGGACGGGTCTGTCCCTGTATAACACTGGGGTACAGTACTGGTGTGGACAGGTCTGTCCCTGTATAACTCTGGGGTACGGTACTGATGGGGACAGGTCTGTCAGTGTATAACAGTGGGGTACAGTACTGGTGGGGACAGGTCTTTCCCTGTATAACACTGGGGTAGAGTACTGGTGGGGACAGGTCTGTCACTGTATAACACTGGGGTACAGTACTGATGGGGACAGGTCTGTCAGTGTATAACACTGGGGTACAGTACTGGTGGGGACGGGTCTTTCCCTGTATAACACTGGGGTACAGTACTGGTGGGGACAGGTCTGTCCCTGTATAACACTGGGGTACAGTACTGGTGGGGACGGGTCTGTCCCTGTATAACACTGGAGTACAGTACTGGTGTGGACAGGTCTGTCAGTGTATAACACTGGGGTACGGTACTGGTGGGGACAGGTCTGTCAGTGTATAACACTGGGATACAGTACTGGTGGGGACAGGTCTGTCACTGTGTAACACTGGGGTACAGTACTGGTGGGGACCGGTCTGTCCCTGTGTAACACTGGGGTACAGTACTGGTGGGGACGGGTCTGTCAGTGTATAACACTGGGGTACAGTACTGGTGGGGACAGGTCTGTCCCTGTGTAACACTGGGGTACAGTACTGGTGGGGACAGGTCTGTCACTGTGTAACACTGGGGTACAGTACTGGTGGGGACCGGTCTGTCCCTGTGTAACACTGGGGTACAGTACTGGTGGGGACAGGTCTGTCCCTGTGTAACACTGGGGTACAGTACTGGTGGGGACAGGTCTGTCCCTGTATAACACTGTGGTACAGTACTGGTGGGGACAGGTCTGTCACTGTATAACACCGGGGTACAGTACTGGTGGGGACCGGTCTTTCCCTGTGTAACACTGGGGTACAGTACTGGGGGGGGACAGGTCTGTCCCTGTATAACACTGGGGTACAGTACTGGTGGGGACCGGTCTGTCCCTGTATAACACTGGGGTACAGTACTGGTGGGGACGGGTCTGTCAGTGCATAACACTGGGGTACAGTACTGGTGGGGACAGGTCTGTCCCTGTATAACACTGGGGTACAGTACTGGTGGGGACAGGTCTCTCCCTGTATAACACTGGGGTAGAGTACTGGTGGGGACAGGTCTCTCCCTGTATAACACTGGGGTAGAGTACTGGTGGGGACAGGTCTATCACTGTATAACACTGGGGTACAGTACTGGTGGGGACAGGTCTGTCAGTGTATAACACTGGGGTACAGTACTGGGGGGGACGGGTCTGTCCCTGTTTAACACTGGGGTACAGTACTGGTGGGGACCGGTCTGTCCCTTTTGTAACACTGGGGTACAGTACTGGTGGGGACAGGTCTGCCCCTGTATAACACTGGGGGAGAGTACTGGTGGGGACAGGTCTATCACTGTATAACACTGGGGTACAGTACTGGTGGGGACGGGTCTGTCCCTGTATAACACTGGGGTACAGTACTGATGGGGACAGGTCTGTCCCTGTATAACACTGGGGTACAGTACTGGTAGGGACGGGTCTGTCCCTGTATAACACTGGGGTACAGTACTGGTGGGGACAGGTCTGTCCCTGTATAACACTGGGGTATGGCACTGGTGGGGGACGGGTCTGTCCCTGTATATCACTGGGGTACAGTACTGGTGGGGACAGGTCTGTCCCTGTATAACACTGGGGTAAAGTACTGGTGGGGACAGGTCTGTCAGTGTATAACACTGGGGTACAGTACTGGTGGGGACAGGTCTGTCCCTGTATAACACTGGGGTACAGTCCTGTTGGGGACGGGTCTGTCCCTGTATAACACTGGGGTACAGTACTGGTGGGGACAGGTCTGTCCCTGTATAACACTGGGGTATGGCACTGGTGGGGGACGGGTCTGTCCCTGTATATCACTGGGGTACAGTACTGGTGGGGACAGGTCTGTCCCTGTATAACACTGGGGTAAAGTACTGGTGGGGACAGGTCTGTCAGTGTATAACACTGGGGTACAGTACTGGTGGGGGACAGGTCTGTCCCTGTATAACACTGGGGTACAGTACTGGTAGGGACGGGTCTGTCCCTGTATAACACTGGGGTACAGTACTGGTGGGGACAGGTCTGTCCCTGTATAACACTGGGGTATGGCACTGGTGGGGGACGGGTCTGTCCCTGTATATCACTGGGGTACAGTACTGGTGGGGACAGGTCTGTCCCTGTATAACACTGGGGTAAAGTACTGGTGGGGACAGGTCTGTCAGTGTATAACACTGGGGTACAGTACTGGTGGGGACAGGTCTGTCCCTGTATAACACTGGGGTACAGTCCTGTTGGGGACGGGTCTGTCCCTGTCTAACACTGGGGTACAGTACTGGTGTGGACAGGTCTGTCAGTGTATAACACTGGGGTACGGTACTGATGGGGACAGGTCTGTCAGTGTATAACACTGGGGTACAGTACTGGTGGGGACGGGTCTATCCCTGTATAACACTGGGGTAGAGTACTGGTGGGGACAGGTCTGTCACTGTATAACACTGGGGTACAGTACTGGTGTGGACAGGTCTGTCAGTGTATAACTCTGGGGTACGGTACTGATGGGGACAGGTCTGTCAGTGTATAACAGTGGGGTACAGTACTGGTGGGGACAGGTCTGTCACTGCATAACACTGGGGTACAGTACTGGTGGGGACGGGTCTTTCCCTGTATAACACTGGGGTACAGTACTGATGGGGACAGGTCTGTCAGTGTATAACACTGGGGTACAGTACTGGTGGGGACGGGTCTTTCCCTGTATAACACTGGGGTACAGTACTGGTGGGGACAGGTCTGTCCCTGTATAACACTGGGGTACAGTACTGGTGGGGACGGGTCTGTCCCTGTATAACACTGGGGTACAGTACTGGTGTGGACAGGTCTGTCAGTGTATAACACTGGGGTACGGTACTGGTGGGGACAGGTCTGTCAGTGTATAACACTGGGATACAGTACTGGTGGGGACAGGTCTGTCCCTGTATAACACTGGGGTACAGTACTGGTGGGGACAGGTTTGTCCCTGTATAACACTGGGGTACAGTACTGGTGGGGACAGGTCTGTCACTGTATAACACTGGGGTACGGTACTGGTGGGGGACAGGGCTGTCCCTGTATAACACTGGGGTACAGTACTGGTGGGGACGGGTCTGTCCCTGTATAACACTGGGGTACAGTACTGGTGGGGACAGGTCTGTCCCTGTATAACACTGGGGTACGGTACTGGTGGGGGACAGGGCTGTCCCTGTATAACACTGGGGTACGGTACTGGTGGGGGTCAGGGCTGTCCCTGTATAACACTGGGGTACAGTACTGGTGGGGACAGGTCTGTCCCTGTATAACACTGGGGTACAGTACTGGTGGGGACAGGTCTGTCACTGTATAACACTGGGGTACAGTACTGGTGGGGACAGGTCTGTCACAGTATAACACTGGGGTACAGTACTGGTGGGGACAGGTCTGTCACTGTATAACACTGGGGTCCAGTACTGGTGGGGACAGGTCTGTCAGTGTATAACACTGGGGTACACGACTGGTGGGGACAGGTCTGTCCGTGTATAACACTGGGGTACAGTACTGGTGGGGACGGGTTTGTCACTGTATAACACAGGGGTACAGTACTGGTGGGGGACAGGTCTGTCCCTGTATAACACTGGGGTACAGTACTGGTGGGGACACGTCTGTCCCTGTATAACACTGGGGTACAGTACTGGTGGGGACAGGTCTGTCCCTGTATAACACTGGGGTACAATACTGGTGTGGACAGGTCTGTCACTGTATAACACTGGGGTACAGTACTGGTGGGGACAGGTCTGTCACTGTATAACACTGGGGTACAGTACTGGTGGGGGCGGGTCTGTCCCTGTATAACACTGGGGTACAGTACTGGTGGGGGCGGGTCTGTCCCTGTATAACACTGGGGTACAGTACTGGTGGGGACGGGTCTGTCACTGTATAACACTGGGGTATAGTACTGGTGGGGACAGGTCTGTCCCTGTATAACACTGGGGTATGGCACTGGTGGGGGACGGGTCTGTCCCTGTATATCACTGGGGTAAAGTACTGGTGGGGACAGGTCTGTCAGTGTATAACACTGGGGTACAGTACTGGTGGGGGACAGGTCTGTCCCTGTATAACACTGGGGTACAGTACTGGTAGGGACGGGTCTGTCCCTGTATAACACTGGGGTACAGTACTGGTGGGGACAGGTCTGTCCCTGTATAACACTGGGGTATGGCACTGGTGGGGGACGGGTCTGTCCCTGTATATCACTGGGGTACAGTACTGGTGGGGACAGGTCTGTCCCTGTATAACACTGGGGTAAAGTACTGGTGGGGACAGGTCTGTCAGTGTATAACACTGGGGTACAGTACTGGTGGGGACAGGTCTGTCCCTGTATAACACTGGGGTACAGTCCTGTTGGGGACGGGTCTGTCCCTGTATAACACTGGGGTACAGTACTGGTGTGGACAGGTCTGTCAGTGTATAACACTGGGGTACGGTACTGATGGGGACAGGTCTGTCAGTGTATAACACTGGGGTACAGTACTGGTGGGGACGGGTCTATCCCTGTATAACACTGGGGTAGAGTACTGGTGGGGACAGGTCTGTCACTGTATAACACTGGGGTACAGTACTGGTGTGGACAGGTCTGTCAGTGTATAACTCTGGGGTACGGTACTGATGGGGACAGGTCTGTCAGTGTATAACAGTGGGGTACAGTACTGGTGGGGACAGGTCTGTCACTGCATAACACTGGGGTACAGTACTGGTGGGGACGGGTCTTTCCCTGTATAACACTGGGGTAGAGTACTGGTGGGGACAGGTCTGTCTCTGTATAACACTGGGGTACAGTACTGATGGGGACAGGTCTGTCAGTGTATAACATTGGGGTACAGTACTGGTGGGGACGGGTCTTTCCCTGTATAACACTGGGGTACAGTACTGGTGGGGACAGGTCTGTCCCTGTATAACACTGGGGTACAGTACTGGTGGGGACGGGTCTGTCCCTGTATAACACTGGGGTACAGTACTGGTGTGGACAGGTCTGTCAGTGTATAACACTGGGGTACGGTACTGGTGGGGACAGGTCTGTCAGTGTATAACACTGGGATACAGTACTGGTGGGGACAGGTCTGTCCCTGTATAACACTGGGGTACAGTACTGGTGGGGACAGGTTTGTCCCTGTATAACACTGGGGTACAGTACTGGTGGGGACAGGTCTGTCACTGTATATCACTGGGGTACGGTACTGGTGGGGGACAGGGCTGTCCCTGTATAACACTGGGGTACAGTACTGGTGGGGACGGGTCTGTCCCTGTATAACACTGGGGTACAGTACTGGTGGGGACAGGTCTGTCCCTGTATAACACTGGGGTACGGTACTGGTGGGGGACAGGGCTGTCCCTGTATAACACTGGGGTACGGTACTGGTGGGGGACAGGGCTGTCCCTGTATAACACTGGGGTACAGTACTGGTGGGGACAGGTCTGTCCCTGTATAACACTGGGGTACAGTACTGGTGGGGACAGGTCTGTCACTGTATAACACTGGGGTACAGTACTGGTGGGGACAGGTCTGTCACAGTATAACACTGGGGTACAGTACTGGTGGGGACAGGTCTGTCACTGTATAACACTGGGGTCCAGTACTGGTGGGGACAGGTCTGTCAGTGTATAACACTGGGGTACACGACTGGTGGGGACAGGTCTGTCCGTGTATAACACTGGGGTACAGTACTGGTGGGGACGGGTTTGTCACTGTATAACACAGGGGTACAGTACTGGTGGGGGACAGGTCTGTCCCTGTATAACACTGGGGTACAGTACTGGTGGGGACACGTCTGTCCCTGTATAACACTGGGGTACAGTACTGGTGGGGACAGGTCTGTCCCTGTATAACACTGGGGTACAATACTGGTGTGGACAGGTCTGTCACTGTATAACACTGGGGTACAGTACTGGTGGGGACAGGTCTGTCACTGTATAACACTGGGGTACAGTACTGGTGGGGGCGGGTCTGTCCCTGTATAACACTGGGGTACAGTACTGGTGGGGGCGGGTCTGTCCCTGTATAACACTGGGGTACAGTACTGGTGGGGACGGGTCTGTCACTGTATAACACTGGGGTATAGTACTGGTGGGGACAGGTCTGTCCCTGTATAACACTGGGGTACAGTACTGGTGGGGACAGGTCTGTCAGTGTATAACCCTGGGGTACAGTACTGGTGAGGACAGGTCTGTCACTGTGTAACACTGGGGTACAGTACTGGTGGGGACAGGTCTGTCAGTGTATAACACTGGGGTACGGTACTGGTGGGGACGGGTCTGTCAGTGTATAATACTGGGGTATGGTATGGTGGGGGATAGGTCTGTCCATGTATAACACTGGGGTACAGTACTGGTGCGGACAGGTCTGTCGCTGTATAACACTGGGGTACAGTCCTGGTGGGGACAGGTCTGTCCGTGTATAACACTGGGGTACAGTACTGTTGGGGACAGGTCTGTCAGTGTATAACACTGGGGTACAGTACTGGTGGGGACAGGTCTGTCACTGCATAATACGGGGGTACAATACTATTGGGGACAGGTCTGTCCCTGTGTATCACTGGGGTACAATACTATTGGGGACAGGTCTGTCACTGTATAACACTGGGGTACAGTACTAGTGGGGGACAGGTCTGTCCCTGTATAACACTGGGGTACAGTACTGGTGGGGACAGGTCTGTCACTGTATAACACTGGGGTACAGTACTGGTGGGGACAGGTCTGTCAGTGGGAAACACTGGGGTACAGTACTGGTGGGGACAGGTCTGTCCCTGTATAACACTGGGGTACAGTCCTGGTGGGGACCGGTCTGTCAGTGTATAACACTGGGGTACAGTAGTGGTGGGGACAGGTCTGTCCCTGTATAACACTGGGGTACAGTACTGTTGGGGAGTGGTCTGTCAGTGTATAACACTGGGGTACAGTACTGGTGGGGACAGGTCTGTCCCTGTATAACACTGGGGTACAGTCCTGGTGGGGACAGGTCTGTCCCTGTATAACACTGGGGTACAGTACTGGTGGGGACGGGTCTGTCCCTGTATAACACTGGGGTACAGTACTGGTGGGGACGGGTTTGTCAGTGTATAACACTGGGGTACAGTACTGGTGGGGACAGGTCTGTCAGTGTATAACACTGGGGTACAGTACTGGTGGGGACATGTCTGTCCGTGTATAACACTGGGGTACAGTACTGGTGGGGACAGGTCTGTCCCTGTACAACACTGGGGTACAGTACTGGTGGGGACAGGTCTGTCAGTGTATAACACTGGGGTACACTACTGGTGGGGACAGGTCTGTCAGTGTATAACACTGGGGAACAGTACTGGTGGGGACAAGTCTGTCACTGTAGAACACTGGGGTACAGTACTGGTGGGGACAGGTCTGTCCATGTATAACACTGGTGTACAGTACTGGTGGGGACGGGTCTGTTCCTGTATAACACTGGGGTACGGTACCGGTGGGGACCGGTCTGTCCCTGTATAACACTGGGGTACATTCCTGGTGGGGACAGGTCTGTCCCTGTATAACACTGGGGTACAGTACTGGTGGGTACGGGTCAGTCAGTGTATAACACTGGGGTACAGTGCTGGTGGGGGACATGTCTGTCAGTGTATAACACTTGGGTACGGTACTGGTGGGGGACAGGTCTGTCCCTGTATAACACTGGGGTACAGTACTGGTGGGTACGGGTCAGTCAGTGTATTACACTGGGGTACAGTACTGGTGGGGACAGGTCTGTCACTGTATAACACTGGGGTACAGTACTGGTGGGGACGGGTCTGTCCCTGTATAACACTGGGGTATGGTACTGGTGGGGGAAGGGTCTGTCCCTGTATAACACTGGGGTACAGTACTGGTGGGGACAGGTCTGTCACTGTATAACACTGGGGTACAGTACTGGTGGGGACGGGTCTTTCCCTGTATAACACTGGGGTAGAGTACTGGTGGGGACAGGTCTGTCACTGTATAACACTGGGGTACAGTACTGATGGGGACAGGTCTGTCAGTGTATAACACTGGGGTACAGTACTGGTGGGGACAGGTCTGTCCCTGTATAACACTGGGGTACAGTACTGGTGGGGACGGGTCTGTCCCTGTATAACACTGGGGTACAGTACTGGTGTGGACAGGTCTGTCACGGTATAACACTGGGGTACGGTACTGGTGGGGACAGGTCTGTCAGTGTATAACACTGGGATACAGTTCTGGTGGGGACAGGTCTGTCCCTGTATAATACTGGGGTACAGTACTGGTGGGGACAGGTTTGTCCCTGTATAACACTGGGGTACAGTACTGGTGGGGACAGGTCTGTCCCTGTATAACACTGGGGTACAGTACTAGTGGGGACAGGTCTGTCCCTGTATAACACTCGGGTACAGTACTGGTGGGGACAGGTCTGTCACTGTTTCACACTCGGGTACAGTACTGGTGGGGACAGGTCTGTCACTGTTTCACACTCGGGTACAGTACTGGTGGGGACAGGTCTGTCCCTGTATAACACTGGGGTACAGTACTGGTGGGGACAGGTCTGTCACTGTATAACACTGGGGTACAGTACTGATGGGGACAGGTCTGTCAGTGTATAACACTGGGGTACAGTACTGGTGGGGACAGGTCTGTCCCCGTATAACACTGGGGTACAGTACTGGTGGGTACTGGTCAGTCAGTGTATAACACTGGGGTACAGTACTGGTGGGGACAGGTCTGTCACTGTATAACACTGGGGTACAGTACTGGTGGGGACGGGTCTGTCCCTGTATAACACTGGGGTATGGTACTGGTGGGGGAAGGGTCTGTCCCTGTATAACACTGGGGTACAGTACTGGTGGGGACAGGTCTGTCACTGTATAACACTGGGGTACAGTACTGTTGGGGACGGGTCTGTCCCTGTATAACACTGGGATACAGTACTGGTGTGGACAGGTCTGTCAGTGTATAACACTGGGGTACGGTACTGATGGGGACAGGTCTGTCAGTGTATAACAGTGGGGTACAGTACTGGTGGGGACGGGTCTTTCCCTGTATAACACTGGGGTAGAGTACTGGTGGGGACAGGTCTGTCACTGTATAACACTGGGGTACAGTACTGATGGGGACAGGTCTGTCAGTGTATAACACTGGGGTACAGTACTGGTGGGGACAGGTCTGTCAGTGTATAACACTGGGATACAGTACTGGTGGGGACAGGTCTGTCCCTGTATAATACTGGGGTACAGTCCTGGTGGGGACAGGTTTGTCCCTGTATAACACTGGGGTACAGTACTGGTGGGGACAGGTCTGTCCCTGTATAACACTGGGGTACAGTACTGGTGGGGACAGGTCTGTCCCTGTATAACACTCGGGTACAGTACTGGTGGGGACGGGTCTGTCCCTGTATAACACTGGGGTACAGTACTGGTGGGGACAGGTCTGTCACTGTTTCACACTCGGGTACAGTACTGGTGGGGACAGGTCTGTCCCTGTATAACACTGGGGTACAGTACTGGTGGGGACAGGTCTGTCACTGTATAACACTGGGGTACAGTACTGATGGGGACAGGTCTGTCAGTGTATAACACTTGGGTACAGTACTGGTGGGGACAGGTCTGTCCCTGTATAACACTGGGGTACAGTACTGGTGGGGACAGGTCTGTCACTGTATAACACTGGGGTACAGTACTGATGGGGACAGGTCTGTCAGTGTATAACACTGGGGTACAGTACTGGTGGGGATAGGTCTGTCAGTGTATAACACTGGGGTACAGTACTGGTGGGGACGGGTCTGTCCCTGTATAACACTGGGGCACAGTGCTGGTGGGGACAGGTCTGTCCCTGTATAACACTGGGGTACAGTACTGGTGGGGACAGGTCTGTCAGTGTATAACACTGGGGTACAGTACTGGTGGGGACGCGTCTGTCCCTGTATAACACTGGGGTACAGTACTGGTGGGGACGGGTCTTTCCCTGTATAACACTGGGGTACAGTACTGGTGGGGATAGGTCTGTCCCTGTATAACACTGGGGTACAGTACTGGTGGGGACGGGTCTGTCCCTGTATAACACTGGGGTACAGTACTGGTGTGGACAGGTCTGTCAGTGTATAACACTGGGGTACGGTACTGGTGGGCACAGGTCTGTCAGTGTATAACACTGGGGTACAGTACTGGTGGGGACGGGTCTGTCACTGTATAACACTGGGGTACAGTCCTGGTGGGGGACCGGTCTGTCAGTGTATAACACTGGGGTACAGTACTGGTGGGGACGGGTCTGTCCCTGTATAACACTGGGGTCCAGTTCTGGTGGGGACGGGCCTGTCACTGTATAACACTGGGGTACAGTACTGGTGGGGACAGGTCTGTCATTGTAGAACACTGGGGTACAGTACTGGTGGGGATGGGTCTGTCCCTGTATAACACTGGGGTACAGTACTGGTGGGGACGGGTCTGTCACTGTATAACACTGGGGTACAGTACTGGTGGGGACAGGTCTGTCACTGTATAACACTGGGGTACAGTCCTGGTGGGGACAGGTCTGTCCCTGTATAACACTGGGGTAGAGTACTGGTGGGGACGGGTCTGTCACTGTATAACACTGGGGTACAGTACTGGTGGGGACAGGTCTGTCCCTGTATAACACTGGGGTACAGTACTGGTGGGGACAGGTCTGTCCCTGTATAACACTGGGGTACAGTCCTGGTGGGGACAGGTCTGTCGCTGTATAACACTGGGGTACAGTACTGGTGGGGACAGGTCTGTCGCTGTATAACACTGGGGTACAGTACTGGTGGGGACAGGTCTGTCGCTGTATAACACTGGGGTACAGTACTGGTGTGGACAGGTCTGTCAGTGTACAACACTGGGGTACGGTACTGATGGGGACAGGTCTGTCAGTGTATAACCGTGGGGGACAGTACTGGTGGGGACGGGTCTTTCCCTGTATAACACTGGGGTAGAGTACTGGTGGGGACAGGTCTGTCACTGTATAACACTGGGGTACAGTACTGGTGGGGACAGGTCTGTCCCTCTATAACACTGGGGTACAGTACTGGTGGGGACAGGTCTGTCCCTGTATAACACTGGGGTACAGTACTGGTGGGGACAGGTTTGTCCCTGTATAACAGTGGGGTAGAATACTGGTGGGGACGGGTCTGTCACTGTATAACACTGGGGTACAGTACTGGTGGGGACAGGTCTGTCCCTGTATAACACTGGGGTACAGTCCTGGTGGGGACCGGTCTGTCCCTGTATAACACTGGGGTACAGTACTGATGGGGACAGGTCTGTCAGTGTATAACACTGGGGTACAGTACTGGTGGGGACGGGTCTTTCCCTGTACAACACTGGGGTGCAGTACTGGTGGGGACAGGTCTGTCCCTGTATAACACTGGGGTACAGTACTGGTGGGGACGGGTCTGTCCCTGTATAACACTGGGGTACAGTACTGGTGTGGACAGGTCTGTCAGTGTATAACACTGGGGTACGGTACTGGTGGGGACAGGTCTGTCAGTGTATAACACTGGGATACAGTACTGGTGGGGACAGGTCTGTCCCAGTATAACACTGGGGTACAGTACTGGTGGGGACAGGTTTGTCCCTGTATAACACTGGGGTACAGTACTGGTGGGGACAGGTCTGTCCCTGTATAACACTGGGGTACAGTACTGGTGGGGACAGGTCTGTCCCTGTATAACACTGGGATACAGTACTGGTGGGGACAGGTCTGTCCCTGTATAACACTCGGGTACAGTTCTGGTGGGGACAGGTCTGTCCATGGAAAACACTGGGGTACAGTACTGGTGGGGACAGGTCTGTCCCTGTATAACACTGGGGTACAGTACTGGTGGGGACAGGTCTGTCCCTGTATAACACTGGGGTACAGTACTGGTGGGGACAGGTCTGTCCCTGTATAACACTGGGGTACAGTACTGGTGGGGACAGGTCTGTCCCTGTATAACACTGGGTACAGTACTGGTGGGGACAGGTCTGTCAGTGTATAACACTGGGGTACAGTACTGGTGGGGACAGGTCTGTCCCTGTATAACACTGTGGTACAGTACTGGTGGGGACAGGTCTGTCCCTGTATAACATTGGGGTACAGTACTGGTGGGGACAGGTCTGTCACTGTATAACACTGGGGTACAGTACTGGTGGGGACAGGTCTGTCCCTGTCTAACACTGGGGTACAGTACTGGTGGGGACAGGTCTGTCACTGTATAACGCTGGGGTACAGTACTGGTGGGGACAGGTCTGTCCCTGTATAACACTGGGGTACAGTACTGGTGGGGACAGGTCTGTCCCTGTATAACACTAGGGTACAGTACTGGTGGGGACGGGTCTGTCAGTGTATAACACTGGGGTACAGTACTGGTGGGGACAGGTCTGTCCCTGTAGAACACTGGGGTACAGTACTGGTGGGGACAGGTCTGTCCCTGTATAACACTGTGGTACAGTACTGGTGGGGACAGGTCTGTCACTGTATAACACTCGGGTACAGTACTGGTGGGGACAGGTCTGTCCCTGTATAACACTACGGTACAGTACTGGTGGGGACAGGTCTGTCCCTCTATAACACTGGGGTACAGTACTGGTGGGGACAGGTCTGTCCCTGTATAACACTGGGGTACAGTACTGGTGGGGACAGGTCTGTCCCTGTATAACACTGGTGTACAGTACTGTTGGGGACAGGTCTGTCCCTGTATAACACTGGGGTACAGTACTGGTGGGGACGGGTCTGTCCCTGAATAACACTGGGGTACAGTACTGGTGGGAACGGGTCTGTCCCTGTATAACACTGGGGTACAGTCCTGGTGGGGACAGGTCTGTCCCTGTATATCACTGGGGTAGAGTACTGGTGGGGACAGGTCTGTCCCTGTATAACACAGGGGTACAGTACTGTTGGGGACAGGTCTGTCCCTGTATAATACAGGGGTACAGTACTGGTGGGGACAGGTCTGTTACTGTATAACACTGGCGTACAGTACTGTTGGGGACGGGTCTGTCCCTGTATAACACTGGGGTAGAGTACTGGTGGGGACAGGTCTGTCAGTGTATAACACTGGGATACAGTACTGGTGGGGACAGGTCTGTCCATGTATAACACTGGGGTACAGTACTGGTGGGGACAGGTCTGTCCCTGTATAACACTGGGGTACAGTACTGGTGGGGACAGGTCTGTCCCTGTATAACACTGGGGTACAGTACTGGTGGGGACAGGTCTGTCCCTGTATAAGATTGGGGTACAGTACTGCTGGGGACAGGTCTGTCACTGTTTCACACTCGGGTACAGTACTGGTGGGGACAGGTCTGTCCATGTATAACACTGGGGTACAGTACTGGTGGGGACAGGTCTGTCACTGTATAACACTGGGGTACAGTACTGGTGGGGACAGGTCTGTCACAGTATAACACTGGGGTACAGTCCTGGTGGGGACAGGTCTGTCCCTGTATAACACTGGGGTAGAGTACTGGTGGGGACGGGTCTGTCACTGTATAACACTGGGGTACAGTACTGGTGGGGACAGGTCTGTCCCTGTATAACACTGGGGTACAGTACTGGTGGGGACAGGTCTGTCCCTGTATAACACTGGGGTACAGTCCTGGTGGGGACAGGTCTGTCGCTGTATAACACTGGGGTACAGTACTGGTGGGGACAGGTCTGTCGCTGTATAACACTGGGGTACAGTACTGGTGGGGACAGGTCTGTCCCTGTATAACACTGGGGTACAGTACTGTTGGGAACAGGTCTGTCCCTGTATAGTACAGGGGTACAGTACTGGTGGGGACAGGTCTGTCACTGTATAACACTGGGGTACAGTACTGGTGGGGACAGGTCTGTCTCTGTATAACACTGGGGTACAGTACTGGTGGGGACAGGTCTGTCTCTGTATAACACTGGGGTACAGTACTGTTGGGGACGGGTCTGTCCCTGTATAACACTGGGGTACAGTACTGGTGGGGACGGGTCTGTCAGTGTATAACACTGGGGTACGGTACTGATGGGGAGAGGTCTGTCAGTGTATAACAGTGGGGTACAGTACTGGTGGGGACGGGTCTTTCCCTGTATAACACTGGGGTAGAGTACTGGTGGGGACAGGTCTGTCACTGTATAACACTGGGGTACAGTACTGGTGGGGACAGGTCTGTCACTGTATAATGCGGGGGTACAATACGATTGGGGACCGGTCTGTCCCTGTATAACACTGGGGTACAGTACTGGTGGGGACAGGTCTGTCCCTGCATAACACTGGGGTACAGTAGTGGTGGGGACGGGTCTTTCCCTGTATAACACTGGGGTACAGTACTGGTGGGGACAGGTCTGTCACTGTATAACACTGGGTTACAGTACTGGTGGGGATAGGTCTGTCACTGTATAACACTGGGGTACAGTACTGGTGGGGACAGGTCTGTCCCTGTATAACACTGGGGTACAGTACTGGTGGGGACAGGTCTCTCCCTGTATAACACTGGGGTACAGTACTGGTGGGGACAGGTCTTTCCCTGTATAACACTGGGGTACAGTACTGGTGGGGACAGGTCTGTCACTGTATAACACTGGGGTACGGTACTGGTGGGGACAGGTCTGTCCCTGTATGACGCTGGGGTACAGTACTGGTGGGGACGGGTCTGTCACTGTATAACACTGGGGTACAGTACTGGTGGGGACAGGTCTGTCATTGTATAACTCTGGGCTACAGTCCTGGTGGGGACAGGTCTGTCCCTGTATAACACTGGGGTAGAGTACTGGTGGGGACGGGTCTGTCCCTGTATAACACTGGGGTACAGTACTGGTGGGGACAGGTCTGTCCCTGTATAACACTGGGGTACAGTACTGGTGGGGACAGGTCTGTCCCTGTTTCACACTGGGGTACAGTACTGGTGTGGACAGGTCTGTCCCTGTATAAGATTGGGGTACAGTACTGTTGGGGACGGGTCTGTCCCTGTTTCACACTGGGGTACAGTACTGGTGTGGACAGGTCTGTCAGTGTATAACAGTGGGGCACAGTACTGGTGGGGACGGGTCTTTCCCTGTATAACACTGGGGTACAGTACTGGTGTGGACAGGTCTGTCAGTGTATAACACTGGGGTACGGTACTGATGGGGACAGGTCTGTCAGTGTATAACAGTGGGGTACAGTACTGGTGGGGACAGGTCTGTCTCTGTATAACACTGGGGTACAGTACTGGTGGGGACAGGTCTGTCACTGTATAACACTGGGGTACAGTACTGATGGGGACAGGTCTGTCAGTGTATAACACTGGGGTACAGTACTGGTGGGGACAGGTCTGTCTCTGTATAACACTGGGGTACAGTACTGGTGGGGACAGGTCTGTCACTGTATAACACTGGGGTACAGTACTGGTGGGGACAGGTCTGTCAGTGTATAACACTGGGGCACAGTACTGGTGTGGACAGGTCTGTCAGTGTATAACACTGGGGTACGGTACTGGTGGGGACAGGTCTGTCAGTGTATAACACTGGGGTACAGTACTGGTGTGGACAGGTCTGTCAGTGTATAACACTGGGATACGGTACTGGTGGGGACAGGTCTGTCCCTGTATAACACTGGGGTACAGTACTGGTGGGGACGGGTCTGTCACTGTATAACACTGGGGTACAGTACTGGTGGGGGACCGGTCTGTCAGTGTATAACACTGGGGTACAGTACTGGTGGGGACGGGTCTGTCCCTGTATAACACTGGGGTACAGTACTGGTGGGGACGGGTCTGTCACTGTATAACACTGGGGTACAGTACTGGTGGGGACAGGTCTGTCACTGTAGAACACTGGGGTACAGTACTGGTGGGGACGGGTCTGTCCCTGTATAACACTGGGGTAGAGTACTGGTGGGGACGGGTCTGTCACTGTATAACACTGGGGTACAGTACTGGTGGGGACAGGTCTGTCACTGTATAACACTGGGGTACAGTCCTGGTGGGGACAGGTCTGTCCCTGTATAACACTGGGGTAGAGTACTGGTGGGGATGGGTCTGTCACTGTATAACACTGGGGTACAGTACTGGTGGGGACAGGTCTGTCCCTGAATAACACTGGGGTACAGTACTGGTGGGGACAGGTCTGTCCCTGTATAACACTGGGGTACAGTCCTGGTGGGGACAGGTCTGTCGCTGTATAACACTGGGGTACAGTACTGGGGGGGTACAGGTCTGTCACTGTGTAACACTGGGGTACAGTCCTGGTGGGGACAGGTCTGTCGCTGTATAACACTGGGGTACAGTACTGGTGGGGACAGGTCTGTCGCTGTATAACACTGGGGTACAGTACTGGTGGGGACAGGTCTGTCCCTGTATAACACTGGGGTACAGTACTGGTGTGGACAGGTCTGTCAGTGTATAACACTGGGGTACGGTACTGATGGGGACAGGTCTGTCAGTGTATAACAGTGGGGTACAGTACTGGTGGGGACGGGTCTTTCCCTGTATAACACTGGGGTAGAGTACTGGTGGGGACAGGTCTGTCAGTGTATAACACTGGGTTACGGTACTGGTGGGGACAGGTCTGTCAGTGTATAACGCTGGGATACAGTACTGTTGGGGAAAGGTCTGTCCCTGTATAACACTGGGGTACAGTACTGGTGGGGACAGGTTTGTCCCTGTATAACACTGGGGTACAGTACTGGTGGGGACAGGTCTGTCCCTGTATAACACTGGGGTAGAGTCCTGGTGGGGACGGGTCTGTCAGTGTATAACACTGGGGTACAGTACTGGTGGGGACAGGTCTGTCCCTGTATAACACTGGGGTACAGTACTGGTGGGGACAGGTCTGTCCCTGTATAAGATTGGGGTACAGTACTGGTGGGGACAGGTCTGTCCCTGTATAACACTCGGGTACAGTACTGGTGGGGACAGGTCTGTCCCTGTATAACACTGGGGTACAGTACTGGTGGGGATAGGTCTGTCAGTGTATAACACTGGGGTACAGTACTGGTGGGGACAGGTCTGTCCCTGTATAACACTGGGGTACAGTACTGGTGGGGATGGGTCTGTCCCTGTATAACACTGGGTACAGTACTGGTGGGGACAGGTCTGTCCCTGTATAACACTGGGGTACAGTCCTGGTGGGGACAGGTCTGTCACGGTATAACACTGGGTACAGTACTGGTGGGGTCAGGTCTGTCACTGTATAACACTGGGGTACAGTCCTGGTGGGGACAGGTCTGTCCCTGAATAACACTGGGGTACAGTACTGTTGGGGACAGGTCTGTCCCTGTATAACACTGGGGTACAGTACTGGTGTGGACAGGTCTGTCACTGTATAACACTGGGGTACAGTACTGGTGGGAACGGGTCTGTCCGTGTATAACACTGGGGTACAGTACTGGTGGGGACAGGTCTGTCCCTGTATAACACTGGGGTACAGTACTGTTGGGGACAGGTCTGTCCCTGTATAATACAGGGGTACAGTACTGGTGGGGACAGGTCTGTTACTGTATAACACTGGGGTACAGTACAGTTGGGGACGGGTCTGTCCCTGTATAACACTGGGGTAGAGTACTGGTGGGGACAGGTCTGTCACTGTATAACACTGGTGTACAGTACTGGTGGGGACGGGTCTGTCCCTGTATAACACTGGGGTACAGTACTGGTGTGGACAGGTCTGTCCGTGTATAACACTGGGGTACGGTACTGGTGGGGACAGGTCTGTCAGTGTATAACACTGGGATACAGTACTGGTGGGGACAGGTCTGTCCCTGTATAACACTGGGGTACAGTACTGGTGGGGACAGGTCTGTCACTGTATAACACTGGGGTACAGTACTGGTGGGGACAGGTCTGTCCCTGTATAACACTGGGGTACAGTACTGGTGGGGACAGGTCTGTCCCTGTATAACACTGGGGTACAGTACTGGTGGGGACAGGTCTGTCCGTGTATAAGATTGGGGTACAGTACTGGTGGGGACAGGTCTGTCCCTGTATAACACTCGGGTACAGTACTGGTGGGGACAGGTCTGTCCCTGTATAACACTGGGGGACAGTACTGGTGGGGACAGGTTTGTCCCTGTATAACACTGGGGTACAGTACTGGTGGGGACAGGTCTGTCAGTGTATAACACTGGGGTACAGTACTGGTGGGGACGGGTCTGTCACTGTATAACACTGGGGTACAGTACTGGTGGGGACAGGTCTGTCCCTGTATAACACTGGGGTACAGTACTGGTGGGGACAGGTCTGTCCGTGTATAAGATTGGGGTACAGTACTGGTTGGGACAGGTCTGTCCCTGTATAACACTCGGGTACAGTACTGGTGGGGACAGGTCTGTCAGTGTATAACACTGGGGTACAGTACTGGTGGGGACAGGTCAGTCCCTGTATAACACTGGGGTACAGTACTGGTGGGGACGGGTCTGTCCCTGTATAACACTGGGTACAGTACTGGTGGGGACAGGTCTGTCACTGTATAACACTGGGTACAGTACTGGTGGGGACAGGTCTGTCACTGTATTACACTGGGGTACAGTCCTGGTGGGGACAGGTCTGTCACGGTATAGCACTGGGGTACAGTACTGGTGGGGACGGGTCTGTCCCTGTATAACACTGGGGTACAGTACTGGTGTGGACAGGTCTGTCACGGTATAACAATGGGGTACAGGACTGGTGGGGACAGGTCTATCCCTGTATAACACTGGGGTACAGTACTGGTGGGGTTGGGTCTGTCCCTGTATAACACTGGGGTACAGTACTGGTGGGGACGGGTCTGTCCCTGTATAACACTGGGGTACAGTACTGGTGGGGACAGGTCTGTCAGTGTATAACACTGAGGTACAGTACTGCTGGGGACAGGTCTGTCCCTGTGTAACAATGGGGTTCCGGACTGGAGGGGGCGGGTTTGTCACTGTATAACACTGGGGTACAGTACTGGTGGGGACAGGTCTGTCACTGTATAACACTGGGGTACAGTACTGGTGGGGGCGGGATTGTCCCTGTATAACACTGGGGTACAGTACTGGTGGGGACAGGTCTGTCCCTGTGTAACACTGGGGTACAGTACTGGTGGGGACGGGTCTGTCAGTGTATAACACTGGGGTACAGTACTGGTGGGGACAGATCTGTCAGTGTATAACACTGGGGTACAGTACTGGTGGGGATGGGTCTGTCCCTGTATAACACTGGGGTACAGTACTGGTGGGGACAGGTCTGTCCCTGTATAACACTGGGGTACAGTACTGGTGGGGACGGGTCTGTCAGTGTATAACACTGGAGTACAGTACTGGTGGGGAAGGGTCTGTCCCTGTATAACACTGGGGCAAAGTACTGGTGGGGGCGGGTTTGTCACTGTATAACACTGGGTTACAGTACTGGTGGGGACGGGTCTGTCACTGTATAACACTGGGATACGGTACTGGTGGGGACAGGTCTGTCCCTGTATAACACTGGGGTACAGTACTGGTGGGGAGTGGTCTGTCAGTGTATAACACTGGGGTACAGTACTGGTGGGGACAGGTCTGTCAGTGTATAATACTGGGGTACAGTACTGGTGGGGACAGGTCTGTCAGTGTATAACACTGGGGTACAGTACTGGTGGGGACAGGTCTGTCACTGTATAACACTGGGGTACAGTACTGGTGGGGACAGGTCTGTCATTGTATAACACTGGGGTACAGTACTGGTGGGGATAGGTCTGTCCCTGTATAACACTGGGGTACAGTACTGGTGGGGATAGGTCTGTCCCTGTATAACACTTGGGTACAGTACTGGTGGGTACAGGTCTGTCACTGTATAACACTGGGGTACAGTCCTGGTGGGGACAGGTCTGTCCCTGTATAACACTGGGGTAGAGTACTGGTGGAGATGGGTCTGTCACTGTATAACACTGGGGTACAGTACTGGTGGGGACAGGTCTGTCCCTGAATAACACTGGGGTACAGTACTGGTGGGGACAGGTCTGTCATTGTATAACACTGGGGTACAGTACTGGTGGGGATAGGTCTGTCCCTGTATAACACTGGGGTACAGTACTGGTGGGGATAGGTCTGTCCCTGTATAACACTGGGGTACAGTACTGGTGGGGACAGGTCTGTCACTGTATAACACTGGGGTACAGTCCTGGTGGGGACAGGTCTGTCCCTGTATAACACTGGGGTAGAGTACTGGTGGGGATGGGTCTGTCACTGTATAACACTGGGGTACAGTACTGGTGGGGACAGGTCTGTCCCTGAATAACACTGGGGTACAGTACTGGTGGGGACAGGTCTGTCCCTGTATAACACTGGGGTACAGTCCTGGTGGGGACAGGTCTGTCGCTGTATAACACTGGGGTACAGTACTGGGGGGGTACAGGTCTGTCACTGTGTAACACTGGGGTACAGTCCTGGTGGGGACAGGTCTGTCGCTGTATAACACTGGGGTACAGTACTGGTGGGGACAGGTCTGTCGCTGTATAACACTGGGGTACAGTACTGGTGGGGACAGGTCTGTCCCTGTATAACACTGGGGTACAGTACTGGTGTGGACAGGTCTGTCAGTGTATAACACTGGGGTACGGTACTGATGGGGACAGGTCTGTCAGTGTATAACAGTGGGGTACAGTACTGGTGGGGACGGGTCTTTCCCTGTATAACACTGGGGTAGAGTACTGGTGGGGACAGGTCTGTCAGTGTATAACACTGGGTTACGGTACTGGTGGGGACAGGTCTGTCAGTGTATAACACTGGGATACAGTATTGTTGGGGAAAGGTCTGTCCCTGTATAACACTGGGGTACAGTACTGGTGGGGACGGGTCTGTCAGTGTATAACACTGGGGTACAGTACTGGTGGGGATAGGTCTGTCATTGTATAACACTGGGGTACAGTACTGGTGGGGACGGGTCTGTCCCTGTATAACACTGGGGTACAGTACTGGTGGGGACAGGTCTGTCCCTGTACAACACTGGGGTACAGTACTGGTGGGGACGGGTCTGTCAGTGTATAACACTGGAGTACAGTACTGGTGGGGAAGGGTCTGTCCCTGTATAACACTGGGGCAAAGTACTGGTGGGGGCGGGTTTGTCACTGTATAACACTGGGTTACAGTACTGGTGGGGACGGGTCTGTCACTGTATAACACTGGGATACGGTACTGGTGGGGACAGGTCTGTCCCTATATAACACTGGTGTACAGTACTGGTGGGGACGGGTCTGTCAGTGTATAACACTGGTGTACAGTACTGGTGGGGACGGGTCTGTCCCTGTATAACACTGGGGTACAGTACTGGTGGGGACAGGTCTGTCCCTGTATAACACTGGGGTACAGTACTGGGGGGGACAGGTCTGTCACTGTATAACACTGGGTTACAGTACTGGTAGGGACGGGTCTGTCACTGTATAACACTGGGGTACAGTACTGGTAGGGACGGGTCTGTCACTATATAACACAGAGGTACAGTACTGGTGGGGACAGGTCTGTCCCTGTGTAACACTGGGGTACAGCACTGGTGGGGAGAGGTCTGTCCCTGTGTAACACTGGGGTACGGTACTGGTGGGGACAGGTCTGTCACTGTATAACACTCGGGTACAGTACTGGTGGGGACAGGTCTGTCATTGTATAACACTGGGGTACAGTACTGGTGGGGACAGGTCTGTCCCTGTATAACACTGGGGTACAGTACTGGTGGGGACAGGTCTGTCAGTGTATAACACTGGGGTACAGTACTGGTGGGGACAGGTCTGTCACTGTATAATACGAGGGTACAATACCATTGGGGACCGGTCTGTCCCTGTATAACTGTGGGGTACAGTACTGGTGGGCACAGGTCTGTCAGTGTATAACACTGGGGTACAGTACTGGTGGGGAGAGGTCTGTCATTGTATAACACTGGGGTACAGTACTGGTGGGGACAGATCTGTCCCTGTATAACACTGGGGTACAGTACTGGTGGGGACAGGTCTGTCAGTGTATAACACTGGGGTACAGTACTGGTGGGGACAGGTCTGTCCCTGTCTAACACTGGGGTACAGTACTGGTGGGGACAGGTCTGTCCCTGTATAAGACTGGGGTAATGTACTGGTGGGGACAGGTTTGTCACTGTTTCACACTCGGGTACAGTACTGGTGGGGACAGGTCTGTACCTGTATAACACTGGGGTACAGTACTGGTGGGGACAGGTCTGTCCCTGTATAACACTGGGGTACAGTACTGGTGGGGACAGGTCTGTCAGTGTATAACACTGGGGTACAGTACTGGTGGGGACAGGTCTGTCCCTGAAAAAACACTGGGGTACAGTACTGGTGGGGACAGGTCTGTCCCTGTATAACACTGGGGTACAGTACTGGTGGGGACAGGTCTGTCAGTGTATAACACTGGGGTACAGTACTGGTGGGGACAGGTCTGTCACTGTATAACACTGGGGTACAGTACTGGTGGGGACAGGTCTGTCCCTGTATAACACTGGGGTACAGTACTGGTGGGGACAGGTCTGTCAGTGTATAACACTGGGGTACAGTACTGGTGGGGACAGGTCTGTCCCTGTATAACACTGGGGTACAGTACTGGTGGGGACAGGTCTGTCAGTGTATAACACTGGGGTACAGTACTGGTGGGGACGGGTCTGTCACTGTATAACACTGGGGTACAGTACTGGTGGGGACAGGTCTGTCAGTGTATAACACTGGGGTACAGTACTGGTGGGGACAGGTCTGTCAGTGTATAACACTGGGGTACAGTACTGGTGGGGACAGGTCTGTCAGTGTATAACACTGGGGTACAGTACTGGTGGGGACAGGTCTGTCACTGTATAACACTGGGGTACAGTACTGGTGGGGACAGGTCTGTCAGTGTATAACACTGGGGTACAGTACTGGTGGGGACAGGTCTGTCCCTGTATAACACTGGGGTACCGGACTGGAGGGGGCGGGTTTGTCACTGTATAACACTGGGGTACAGTACTGGTGGGGACAGGTCTGTCACTGTATAACACTGGGGTACAGTACTGGTGGGGACAGGTCTGTCAGTGTATGACACTGGGGTACAGTACTGGTGGGGACAGGTCTGTCCCTGTATAACACTGGGGTACAGTACTGGTGGGGACAGGTCTGTCAGTGTATAACACTGGGGTACAGTACTGGTGGGGACGGGTCTGTCAGTGTATAACACTGGGGTACAGTACTGGTGGGGACAGGTCTGTCAGTGTATAACACTGGGGTACAGTACTGGTGGGGACAGGTCTGTCAGTGTATAACACTGGGGTACAGTACTGGTGGGGACAGGTCTGTCCCTGTATAACACTGGGGTACAGTACTGGTGGGGACAGGTCTGTCACTGTATAACACTGGGGTACAGTCCTGGTGGGGACAGGTCTGTCCCTGAATAACACTGGGGTACAGTACTGGTGGGAACGGGTCTGTCCCTGTATAACACTGGGGTACAGTCCTGGTGGGGACAGGTCTGTCCCTGTATATCACTGGGGTAGAGTACTGGTGGGGACAGGTCTGTCCCTGTATAACACAGGGGTACAGTACTGTTGGGGACAGGTCTGTCCCTGTATAATACAGGGGTACAGTACTGGTGGGGACAGGTCTGTTACTGTATAACACTGGCGTACAGTACTGTTGGGGACGGGTCTGTCCCTGTATAACACTGGGGTAGAGTACTGGTGGGGACAGGTCTGTCACTGTATAACACTGGGGTACAGTACTGATGGGGACAGGTCTGTCAGTGTATAACACTGGGGTACAGTACTGGTGGGGACGGGTCTTTCCCTGTACAACACTGGGGTGCAGTACTGGTGGGGACAGGTCTGTCCCTGTGTAACACTGGTGTACAGTACTGGTGGGGACGGGTCTGTCCCTGTATAACACTGGGGTACAGTACTGGTGTGGACAGGTCTGTCAGTGTATAACACTGGGGTACGGTATTGGTGGGGACAGGTCTGTCAGTGTATAACACTGGGATACAGTACTGGTGGGGACAGGTCTGTCCCTGTATAACACTGGGGTACAGTACTGGTGGGGACAGGTCTGTCACTGTATAACACTGGGGTACAGTACTGGTGGGGACAGGTCTGTCCCTGTATAACACTGGGGTACAGTACTGGTGGGGACAGGTCTGTCCCTGTATAACACTGGGGTACAGTACTGGTGGGGACAGGTCTGTCCGTGTATAAGATTGGGGTACAGTACTGCTGGGGACAGGTCCGTCCCTGTGTAACAATGGGGTACCGGACTGGAGGGGGCGGGTTTGTCACTGTATAACACTGGGGTACAGTACTGGTGGGGACAGGTCTGTCACTGTGTAACACTGGGGTACAGTACTGGTGGGGACGGGTCTGTCACTGTATAACACTGGGGTACAGTACTGGTGGGGACAGGTCTGTCCCTGTATAACACTGAGGTACAGTACTGCTGGGGACAGGTCTGTCCCTGTGTAACAATGGGGTACAGTACTGGTGGGGGCGGGATTGTCACTGTATAACACTGGGGTACAGTACTGCTGGGGACAGGTCTGTCCCTGTGTAACAATGGGGTACCGGACTGGAGGGGGCGGGTTTGTCACTGTATAACACTGGGGTACAGTACTGGTGGGGACAGGTCTGTCACTGTATAACACTGGGGTACAGTACTGGTGGGGGCGGGATTGTCCCTGTATAACACTGGGGTACAGTACTGGTGGGGACAGGTCTGTCCCTGTGTAACACTGGGGTACAGTACTGGTGGGGACGGGTCTGTCAGTGTATAACACTGGGGTACAGTACTGGTGGGGACAGGTCTGTCAGTGTATAACACTGGGGTACAGTACTGGTGGGGACGGGTCTGTCCCTGTATAACACTGGGGTACAGTACTGGTGGGGACAGGTCTGTCCCTGTATAACACTGGGGTACAGTACTGGTGGGGACGGGTCTGTCAGTGTATAACACTGGAGTACAGTACTGGTGGGGAAGGGTCTGTCCCTGTATAACACTGGGGTACAGTACTGGTGGGGGCGGGTTTGTCACTGTACAACACTGGGTTACAGTACTGGTAGGGACGGGTCTGTCACTGTATAACACTGGGGTACAGTACTGGTAGGGACGGGTCTGTCACTATATAACACAGAGGTACAGTACTGGTGGGGACAGGTCTGTCCCTGTGTAACACTGGGGTACAGCACTGGTGGGGAGAGGTCTGTCCCTGTGTAACACTGGGGTACGGTACTGGTGGGGACAGGTCTGTCACTGTATAACACTCGGGTACAGTACTGGTGGGGACAGGTCTGTCATTGTATAACACTGGGGTACAGTACTGGTGGGGACAGGTCTGTCACTGTATAATACGAGGGTACAATACCATTGGGGACCGGTCTGTCCCTGTATAACTGTGGGGTACAGTACTGGTGGGGACAGGTCTGTCAGTGTATAACACTGGGGTACAGTACTGTTGGGGACAGGTCTGTCCCTGTCTAACACTGGGGTACAGTACTGGTGGGGACAGGTCTGTCAGTGTATAACACTGGGGTACAGTACTGGTGGGGACAGGTCTGTCAGTGTATAACACTGGGGTACAGTACTGGTGGGGACAGGTCTGTCACTGTATAACACTGGGGTACAGTACTGGTGGGGACAGGTCTGTCAGTGTATAACACTGGGGTACAGTACTGGTGGGGACAGGTCTGTCAGTGTATAACACTGGGGTACAGTACTGGTGGGGACAGGTCTGTCACTGTATAACACTGGGGTACAGTACTGTTGGGAACAGGTCTGTCCCTGTATAACACTGGGGTACAATACTGGTGGGGACAGGTCTGTCCCTGTTTCACACTGGGGTACAGTACTGGTGGGGACGGGTCTGTCACTGTATAACACTGGGGTACAGTACTGGTGGGGACAGGTCTGTCACTGTATGACACTGGGGTACAGTACTGGTGGGGACAGGTCTGTCAGTGTATAACACTGGGGTACAGTACTGGTGGGGACAGGTCTGTCGCTGTATAACACTGGGGTACAGTACTGGTGGGGACAGGTCTGTCGCTGTATAACACTGGGGTACAGTACTGGTGGGGACAGGTCTGTCCCTGTATAACACTGGGGTACAGTACTGGTGTGGACAGGTCTGTCAGTGTATAACACTGGGGTACGGTACTGATGGGGACAGGTCTGTCAGTGTATAACAGTGGGGTACAGTACTGGTGGGGACGGGTCTTTCCCTGTATAACACTGGGGTACAGTACTGGTGGGGACAGGTTTGTCCCTGTATAACACTGGGGTACAGTACTGGTGGGGACAGGTCTGTCCCTGTATAACACTGGGGTAGAGTCCTGGTGGGGACGGGTCTGTCAGTGTATAACACTGGGGTACAGTACTGGTGGGGACAGGTCTGTCCCTGTATAACACTGGGGTACAGTACTGGTGGGGACAGGTCTGTCCCTGTATAAGATTGGGGTACAGTACTGGTGGGGACAGGTCTGTCCCTGTATAACACTCGGGTACAGTACTGGTGGGGACAGGTCTGTCCCTGTATAACACTGGGGTACAGTACTGGTGGGGATAGGTCTGTCAGTGTATAACACTGGGGTACAGTACTGGTGGGGACAGGTCTGTCCCTGTATAACACTGGGGTACAGTACTGGTGGGGATGGGTCTGTCCCTGTATAACACTGGGTACAGTACTGGTGGGGACAGGTCTGTCCCTGTATAACACTGGGGTACAGTCCTGGTGGGGACAGGTCTGTCACGGTATAACACTGGGTACAGTACTGGTGGGGTCAGGTCTGTCACTGTATAACACTGGGGTACAGTCCTGGTGGGGACAGGTCTGTCCCTGAATAACACTGGGGTACAGTACTGTTGGGGACAGGTCTGTCCCTGTATAACACTGGGGTACAGTACTGGTGTGGACAGGTCTGTCACTGTATAACACTGGGGTACAGTACTGGTGGGAACGGGTCTGTCCCTGTATAACACTGGGGTACAGTACTGGTGGGGACAGGTCTGTCCCTGTATAACACTGGGGTACAGTACTGTTGGGGATGGGTCTGTCCCTGTATAACACTGTGGTACAGTACTGGTGGGGACGGGTCTGTCAGTGTATAACACTGGAGTACAGTACTGGTGGGGAAGGGTCTGTCCCTGTATAACACTGGGGCAAAGTACTGGTGGGGGCGGGTTTGTCACTGTATAACACTGGGTTACAGTACTGGTGGGGACTGGTCTGTCACTGTATAACACTGGGATACGGTACTGGTGGGGACAGGTCTGTCCCTGTATAACACTGGGGTACAGTACTGGTGGGGAGTGGTCTGTCAGTGTATAACACTGGGGTACAGTACTGGTGGGGACAGGTCTGTCAGTGTATAACACTGGGGTACAGTACTGGTGGGGACAGGTCTGTCAGTGTATAACACTGGGGTACAGTACTGGTGGGGACAGGTCTGTCACTGTATAACACTGGGGTACAGTACTGGTGGGGACAGGTCTGTCATTGTATAACACTGGGGTACAGTACTGGTGGGGATAGGTCTGTCCCTGTATAACACTGGGGTACAGTACTGGTGGGGATAGGTCTGTCCCTGTATAACACTTGGGTACAGTACTGGTGGGTACAGGTCTGTCACTGTATAACACTGGGGTACAGTCCTGGTGGGGACAGGTCTGTCCCTGTATAACACTGGGGTAGAGTACTGGTGGGGATGGGTCTGTCACTGTATAACACTGGGGTACAGTACTGGTGGGGACAGGTCTGTCCCTGAATAACACTGGGGTACAGTACTGGTGGGGACAGGTCTGTCATTGTATAACACTGGGGTACAGTACTGGTGGGGATAGGTCTCTCCCTGTATAACACTGGGGTACAGTACTGGTGGGGATAGGTCTGTCCCTGTATAACACTGGGGTACAGTACTGGTGGGGACAGGTCTGTCACTGTATAACACTGGGGTACAGTCCTGGTGGGGACAGGTCTGTCCCTGTATAACACTGGGGTAGAGTACTGGTGGGGATGGGTCTGTCACTGTATAACACTGGGGTACAGTACTGGTGGGGACAGGTCTGTCCCTGAATAACACTGGGGTACAGTACTGGTGGGGACAGGTCTGTCCCTGTATAACACTGGGGTACAGTCCTGGTGGGGACAGGTCTGTCGCTGTATAACACTGGGGTACAGTACTGGGGGGGTACAGGTCTGTCACTGTGTAACACTGGGGTACAGTCCTGGTGGGGACAGGTCTGTCGCTGTATAACACTGGGGTACAGTACTGGTGGGGACAGGTCTGTCGCTGTATAACACTGGGGTACAGTACTGGTGGGGACAGGTCTGTCCCTGTATAACACTGGGGTACAGTACTGGTGTGGACAGGTCTGTCAGTGTATAACACTGGGGTACGGTACTGATGGGGACAGGTCTGTCAGTGTATAACAGTGGGGTACAGTACTGGTGGGGACGGGTCTTTCCCTGTATAACACTGGGGTAGAGTACTGGTGGGGACAGGTCTGTCAGTGTATAACACTGGGTTACGGTACTGGTGGGGACAGGTCTGTCAGTGTATAACACTGGGATACAGTATTGTTGGGGAAAGGTCTGTCCCTGTATAACACTGGGGTACAGTACTGGTGGGGACAGGTTTGTCCCTGTATAACACTGGGGTACAGTACTGGTGGGGACAGGTCTGTCCCTGTATAACACTGGGGTAGAGTCCTGGTGGGGACGGGTCTGTCACTGTATAACACTGGGGTACAGTACTGGTGGGGCCAGGTCTGTCCCTGTATAACACTGGGGTACAGTACTGGTGGGGACAGGTCTGTCCCTGTATAAGATTGGGGTACAGTACTGGTGGGGACAGGTCTGTCCCTGTATAACACTCGGGTACAGTACTGGTGGGGACAGGTCTTTCCATGTATAACACTGGGGTACAGTACTGGTGGGGACAGGTCTGTCAGTGTATAACACTGGGGTACAGTACTGGTGGGGACAGGTCTGTCCCTGTATAACACTGGGGGACAGTACTGGTGGGGACAGGTTTGTCCCTGTATAACACTGGGGTACAGTACTGGTGGGGACAGGTCTGTCCCTGTATAACACTGGGGTACAGTACTGGTGGGGACAGGTCTGTCCCTGTATAACACTGGGGTACAGTACTGGTGGGGACAGGTCTGTCCCTGTATAAGATTGGGGTACAGTACTGGTGGGGACAGGTCTGTCCCTGTATAACACTGGGGTACAGTACTGGTGGGGATAGGTCTGTCAGTGTATAACACTGGGGTACAGTACTGGTGGGGACAGGTCTGTCCCTGTATAACACTGGGGTACAGTACTGGTGGGGATGGGTCTGTCCCTGTATAACACTGGGTACAGTACTGGTGGGGACAGGTCTGTCACGGTATAATACTGGGTACAGTACTGGTGGGGACAGGTCTGTCACTGTATAACACTGGGGTACAGTCCTGGTGGGGACAGGTCTGTCCCTGAATAACACTGGGGTACAGTACTGTTGGGGACAGGTCTGTCCCTGTATAACACTGGGGTACAGTACTGGTGTGGACAGGTCTGTCACTGTATAACACTGGGGTACAGTACTGTTGGGGACGGGTCTGTCCCTGTATAACACTGGGGTACAGTCCTGGTGGGGACAGGTCTGTCCCTGTATAACACTGGGGTACAGTTCAGTTGGGGACGGGTCTGTCCCTGTATAACACTGGGGTAGAGTACTGGTGGGGACAGGTCTGTCACTGTATAACACTGGGGTACAGTACTGATGGGGACAGGTCTGTCAGTGTATAACACTGGGGTACAGTACTGGTGGGGACGGGTCTGTCCCTGTACAACACTGGGGTGCAGAACTGGTGGGGACAGGTCTGTCCCTGTATAACACTGGGGCACAGTACTGGTGGGGACGGGTCTGTCCCTGTATAACACTGGGGTACAGTACTGGTGGGGACGGGTCTGTCCCTGTATAACACTGGGGTACAGTACTGGTGTGGACAGGTCTGTCAGTGTATAACACTGGGGTACGGTACTGGTGGGGACAGGTCTGTCAGTGTATAACACTGGGATACAGTACTGGTGGGGACAGGTCTGTCCCTGTATAACACTGGGGTACAGTACTGGTGGGGACAGGTCTGTCACTGTATAACACTGGGGTACAGTACTGGTGGGGACAGGTCTGTCCCTGTATAACACTGGGGTACAGTACTGGTGGGGACAGGTCTGTCCCTGTATAACACTGGGGTACAGTACTGGTGGGGACAGGTCTGTCCGTGTATAAGATTGGGGTACAGTACTGGTGGGGACAGGTCTGTCCCTGTATAACACTCGGGTACAGTACTGGTGGGGACAGGTCTTTCCATGTATAACACTGGGGTACAGTACTGGTGGGGACAGGTCTGTCCCTGTATAACACTGGGGTACAGTACTGGTGGGGGACAGGTCTGTCCCTGTATAACACTGGGGTACAGTACTGGTGGGGACGGGTCTGTCCCTGTATAACACTGGGGTACAGTACTGGTGGGGACAGGTCTGTCAGTGTATAACACTGGGGTACAGTACTGTTGGGGACAGGTCTGTCACTGTATAACACTGGGGTACAGTACTGGTGGGGACAGGTCTGTCACTGTATAACACTGGGTACTTTACTGGTGGGGACAGGTCTGTCACTGTATAACACTGGGGTACAGTCCTGGTGGGGACAGGTCTGTCACGGTATAACACTGGGGTACAGTACTGGTGGGGACGGGTCTGTCCCTGTATAACACTGGGGTACAGTACTGGTGTGGACAGGTCTGTCACGGTATAACACTGGGGTACAGGACTGGTGGGGACAGGTCTGTCCCTGTATAACACTGTGGTACAGTACTGGTGGGGATGGGTCTGTCCCTGTATAACACTGGGGTACAGTATTGGTGGGGACGGGTCTGTCACTGTATAACACTGGGGTACAGTACTGGTGGGGACAGGTCTGTCACTGTATAACACTGGGGTACAGTACTGGTGGGGGCGGGATTGTCCCTGTATAACACTGGGGTACAGTACTGGTGGGGACAGGTCTGTCCCTGTGTAACACTGGGGTACAGTACTGGTGGGGACGGGTCTGTCAGTGTATAACACTGGGGTACAGTACTGGTGGGGATAGGTCTGTCATTGTATAACACTGGGGTACAGTACTGGTGGGGACGGGTCTGTCCCTGTATAACACTGGGGTACAGTACTGGTGGGGACAGGTCTGTCCCTGTACAACACTGGGGTACAGTACTGGTGGGGACGGGTCTGTCAGTGTATAACACTGGAGTACAGTACTGGTGGGGAAGGGTCTGTCCCTGTATAACACTGGGGCAAAGTACTGGTGGGGGCGGGTTTGTCACTGTATAACACTGGGTTACAGTACTGGTGGGGACGGGTCTGTCACTGTATAACACTGGGATACGGTACTGGTGGGGACAGGTCTGTCCCTATATAACACTGGTGTACAGTACTGTTGGGGACAGGTCTGTCACTGTATAACACTGGGTTACAGTACTGGTAGGGACGGGTCTGTCACTGTATAACACTGGGGTACAGTACTGGTAGGGACGGGTCTGTCACTATATAACACAGAGGTACAGTACTGGTGGGGACAGGTCTGTCCCTGTGTAACACTGGGGTACAGCACTGGTGGGGAGAGGTCTGTCCCTGTGTAACACTGGGGTACGGTACTGGTGGGGACAGGTCTGTCACTGTATAACACTCGGGTACAGTACTGGTGGGGACAGGTCTGTCATTGTATAACACTGGGGTACAGTACTGGTGGGGACAGGTCTGTCCCTGTATAACACTGGGGTACAGTACTGGTGGGGACAGGTCTGTCAGTGTATAACACTGGGGTACAGTACTGGTGGGGACAGGTCTGTCACTGTATAATACGAGGGTACAATACCATTGGGGACCGGTCTGTCCCTGTATAACTGTGGGGTACAGTACTGGTGGGCACAGGTCTGTCAGTGTATAACACTGGGGTACAGTACTGGTGGGGAGAGGTCTGTCATTGTATAACACTGGGGTACAGTACTGGTGGGGACAGATCTGTCCCTGTATAACACTGGGGTACAGTACTGGTGGGGACAGGTCTGTCAGTGTATAACACTGGGGTACAGTACTGGTGGGGACAGGTCTGTCCCTGTCTAACACTGGGGTACAGTACTGGTGGGGACAGGTCTGTCCCTGTATAAGACTGGGGTAATGTACTGGTGGGGACAGGTTTGTCACTGTTTCACACTCGGGTACAGTACTGGTGGGGACAGGTCTGTACCTGTATAACACTGGGGTACAGTACTGGTGGGGACAGGTCTGTCCCTGTATAACACTGGGGTACAGTACTGGTGGGGACAGGTCTGTCAGTGTATAACACTGGGGTACAGTACTGGTGGGGACAGGTCTGTCCCTGAAAAAACACTGGGGTACAGTACTGGTGGGGACAGGTCTGTCCCTGTATAACACTGGGGTACAGTACTGGTGGGGACAGGTCTGTCAGTGTATAACACTGGGGTACAGTACTGGTGGGGACAGGTCTGTCACTGTATAACACTGGGGTACAGTACTGGTGGGGACAGGTCTGTCCCTGTATAACACTGGGGTACAGTACTGGTGGGGACAGGTCTGTCAGTGTATAACACTGGGGTACAGTACTGGTGGGGACAGGTCTGTCCCTGTATAACACTGGGGTACAGTACTGGTGGGGACAGGTCTGTCAGTGTATAACACTGGGGTACAGTACTGGTGGGGACGGGTCTGTCACTGTATAACACTGGGGTATAGTACTGGTGGGGACAGGTCTGTCAGTGTATAACACTGGGGTACAGTACTGGTGGGGACAGGTCTGTCAGTGTATAACACTGGGGTACAGTACTGGTGGGGACAGGTCTGTCACTGTATAACACTGGGGTACAGTACTGGTGGGGACAGGTCTGTCAGTGTATAACACTGGGGTACAGTACTGGTGGGGACAGGTCTGTCCCTGTATAACACTGGGGTACAGTACTGGTGGGGACAGGTCTGTCACTGTATAACACTGGGGTACAGTACTGGTGGGGACAGGTCTGTCACTGTATAACACTGGGGTACAGTACTGGTGGGGACAGGTCTGTCAGTGTATGACACTGGGGTACAGTACTGGTGGGGACAGGTCTGTCCCTGTATAACACTGGGGTACAGTACTGGTGGGGACAGGTCTGTCAGTGTATAACACTGGGGTACAGTACTGGTGGGGACGGGTCTGTCAGTGTATAACACTGGGGTACAGTACTGGTGGGGACAGGTCTGTCAGTGTATAACACTGGGGTACAGTACTGGTGGGGACAGGTCTGTCAGTGTATAACACTGGGGTACAGTACTGGTGGGGACAGGTCTGTCCCTGTATAACACTGGGGTACAGTACTGGTGGGGACAGGTCTGTCACTGTATAACACTGGGGTACAGTACTGGTGGGGACAGGTCTGTCACTGTATAACACTGGGGTACAGTCCTGGTGGGGACAGGTCTGTCCCTGAATAACACTGGGGTACAGTACTGGTGGGAACGGGTCTGTCCCTGTATAACACTGGGGTACAGTCCTGGTGGGGACAGGTCTGTCCCTGTATATCACTGGGGTAGAGTACTGGTGGGGACAGGTCTGTCCCTGTATAACACAGGGGTACAGTACTGTTGGGGACAGGTCTGTCCCTGTATAATACAGGGGTACAGTACTGGTGGGGACAGGTCTGTTACTGTATAACACTGGCGTACAGTACTGTTGGGGACGGGTCTGTCCCTGTATAACACTGGGGTAGAGTACTGGTGGGGACAGGTCTGTCACTGTATAACACTGGGGTACAGTACTGATGGGGACAGGTCTGTCAGTGTATAACACTGGGGTACAGTACTGGTGGGGACGGGTCTTTCCCTGTACAACACTGGGGTGCAGTACTGGTGGGGACAGGTCTGTCCCTGTGTAACACTGGTGTACAGTACTGGTGGGGACGGGTCTGTCCCTGTATAACACTGGGGTACAGTACTGGTGTGGACAGGTCTGTCAGTGTATAACACTGGGGTACGGTATTGGTGGGGACAGGTCTGTCAGTGTATAACACTGGGATACAGTACTGGTGGGGACAGGTCTGTCCCTGTATAACACTGGGGTACAGTACTGGTGGGGACAGGTCTGTCACTGTATAACACTGGGGTACAGTACTGGTGGGGACAGGTCTGTCCCTGTATAACACTGGGGTACAGTACTGGTGGGGACAGGTCTGTCCGTGTATAAGATTGGGGTACAGTACTGGTGGGGACAGGTCTGTCCCTGTATAACACTCGGGTACAGTACTGGTGGGGACAGGTCTTTCCATGTATAACACTGGGGTACAGTACTGGTGGGGACAGGTCTGTCAGTGTATAACACTGAGGTACAGTACTGGTGGGGACGGGTCTGTCACTGTATAACACTGGGGTACAGTACTGGTGGGGACAGGTCTGTCCCTGTATAACACTGAGGTACAGTACTGCTGGGGACAGGTCTGTCCCTGTGTAACAATGGGGGTACCGGACTGGTGGGGACGGGTCTGTCCCTGTATAACACTGGGGTACAGTACTGGTGGGGACAGGTCTGTCACTGTGTAACACTGGGGTACAGTACTGGTGGGGACGGGTCTGTCACTGTATAACACTGGGGTACAGTACTGGTGGGGACAGGTCTGTCCCTGTATAACACTGAGGTACAGTACTGCTGGGGACAGGTCTGTCCCTGTGTAACAATGGGGTACCGGACTGGAGGGGGCGGGTTTGTCACTGTATAACACTGGGGTACAGTACTGGTGGGGACAGGTCTGTCACTGTATAACACTGGGGTACAGTACTGGTGGGGGCGGGATTGTCCCTGTATAACACTGGGGTACAGTACTGGTGGGGACAGGTCTGTCCCTGTGTAACACTGGGGTACAGTACTGGTGGGGACGGGTCTGTCAGTGTATAACACTGGGGTACAGTACTGGTGGGGACAGGTCTGTCAGTGTATAACACTGGGGTACAGTACTGGTGGGGACGGGTCTGTCCCTGTATAACACTGGGGTACAGTACTGGTGGGGACAGGTCTGTCCCTGTATAACACTGGGGTACAGTACTGGTGGGGACGGGTCTGTCAGTGTATAACACTGGAGTACAGTACTGGTGGGGAAGGGTCTGTCCCTGTATAACACTGGGGTACAGTACTGGTGGGGGCGGTTTGTCACTGTACAACACTGGGTTACAGTACTGGTAGGGACGGGTCTGTCACTGTATAACACTGGGGTACAGTACTGGTAGGGACGGGTCTGTCACTATATAACACAGAGGTACAGTACTGGTGGGGACAGGTCTGTCCCTGTGTAACACTGGGGTACAGCACTGGTGGGGAGAGGTCTGTCCCTGTGTAACACTGGGGTACGGTACTGGTGGGGACAGGTCTGTCACTGTATAACACTCGGGTACAGTACTGGTGGGGACAGGTCTGTCATTGTATAACACTGGGGTACAGTACTGGTGGGGACAGGTCTGTCACTGTATAATACGAGGGTACAATACCATTGGGGACCGGTCTGTCCCTGTATAACTGTGGGGTACAGTACTGGTGGGGACAGGTCTGTCAGTGTATAACACTGGGGTACAGTACTGTTGGGGACAGGTCTGTCCCTGTCTAACACTGGGGTACAGTACTGGTGGGGACAGGTCTGTCAGTGTATAACACTGGGGTACAGTACTGGTGGGGACAGGTCTGTCAGTGTATAACACTGGGGTACAGTACTGGTGGGGACAGGTCTGTCACTGTATAACACTGGGGTACAGTACTGGTGGGGACAGGTCTGTCAGTGTATAACACTGGGGTACAGTACTGGTGGGGATAGGTCTGTCCCTGTATAACACTGGGGTACAGTACTGGTGGGGACAGGTCTGTCACTGTATAACACTGGGGTACAGTACTGTTGGGAACAGGTCTGTCCCTGTATAACACTGGGGTACAATACTGGTGGGGACAGGTCTGTCCCTGTTTCACACTGGGGTACAGTACTGGTGGGGACGGGTCTGTCACTGTATAACACTGGGGTACAGTACTGGTGGGGATAGGTCTGTCACTGTATGACACTGGGGTACAGTACTGGTGGGGACAGGTCTGTCAGTGTATAACACTGGGGTACAGTACTGGTGGGGACAGGTCTGTCAGTGTATAACACTGGGGTACAGTACTGGTGGGGACAGGTCTGTCAGTGTGTAACACTGGGGTACAGTACTGGTGGGGACGGGTCTGTCCCTGTATAACACTGGGGTACAGTACTGGTGGGGACAGGTCTGTCCCTGTATAACACTGGGGTACAGTACTGGTGGGGACGGGTCTGTCAGTGTATAACACTGGGGTACAGTACTGGTGGGGACGGGTCTGTCAGTGTATAACACTGGGGTACAGTACTGGTGGGGACAGGTCAGTCCCTGTATAACACTGGGGTACAGTACTGGTGGGGACAGGTCTGTCCCTGTATAACACTGGGGTACAGTACTGGTGGGGACGGGTCTGTCAGTGTATAACACTGGGGTACAGTACTGGTGGGGACGGGTCTGTCCCTGTATAACACTGGGGTACAGTACTGGTGGGGACAGGTCTGTCAGTGTATAACACTGGGGTACAGTACTGGTGGGGACAGGTCTGTCAGTGTATAACACTGGGGTACAGTACTGGTGGGGACAGGTCTGTCCCTGTATAACACTGGGGTACAGTACTGGTGGGGACAGGTCTGTCACTGTATAACACTGGGGTACAGTACTGGTGGGGACAGGTCTGTCCCTGTATAACACTGGGGTACAGTACTGGTGGGGACAGGTCTGTCACTGTATAACACTGGGGTACAGTACTGGTGGGGACAGGTCTGTCAGTGTATAACACTGGGGTACAGTACTGGTGGGGACAGGTCTGTCACTGTATAATACGAGGGTACAATACCATTGGGGACCGGTCTGTCCCTGTATAACTGTGGGGTACAGTACTGGTGGGGACAGGTCTGTCAGTGTATAACACTGGGGTACAGTACTGTTGGGGACAGGTCTGTCCCTGTCTAACACTGGGGTACAGTACTGGTGGGGACAGGTCTGTCACTGTATAACACTGGGGTACATTACTGGTGGGGACAGGTCTGTCCCTGTATAACACTGGGGGTACAGTACTGGTGGGGACAGGTCTGTCACTGTATAACACTGGGGTCCAGTACTGGTGGGGACAGGTCTGTCACTGTATAACACTGGGGTACAGTACTGGTGGGGACAGGTCTGTCACTGTATAACACTGGGGTACAGTACTGGTGGGGACAGGTCTGTCACTGTTTAACACTGGGGTACAGTACTGGTGGGGACAGGTCTGTCACTGTATAACACTGGGGTACAGTACTGGTGGGGGACAGGTCTGTCCCTGTATAACACTGGGGTACAGTACTGGTGGGGACAGGTCTGTCCCTGTATAACACTGGGGTACAGTACTGGTGGGGACAGGTCTGTCAGTGTATAACACTGGGGTACAGTACTGGTGGGGACAGGTCTGTCAGTGTATAACACTGGGGTACAGTACTGGTGGGGACAGGTCTGTCCCTGTATAACACTGGGGTACAGTACTGGTGGGGACGGGTCTGTCCCTGTATAACACTGGGGTACAGTACTGGTGGGGACGGGTCTGTCCCTGTATAACACTGGGGTACAGTACTGGTGGGGACAGGTCTGTCAGTGTATAACACTGGGGTACAGTACTGGTGGGGACAGGTCTGTCACTGTATGACACTGGGGTCCAGTACTGGTGGGGACATGTGTGATAGAATCCCCCTCGTACCTTATTTGAATCTTTCCCCTCTCCAACGTTTGCCCTCCCCCCCACAGCGTTCGTCCTGGCGCAAAAGTGCTTGAACATGTCCCTTTCGGATCGTGCCCCCCTTGAGGTCTCGCATCCTGTCACCCTCTCCTTCGAGAAAGGAACCCGCGTCTTCCACGATCCCGAACCCCCGCCCCCACCGAACCTCCCGGGAAATCCCAAAGCGACGGCTCCTTCCCCACCCCTACCCCAGCCGTGTCCGAGCACCGAGAGGCGGGGTTTTGGGGAGCGTCCTGACCGTCTCTGATTTCCCCCCCCCCCCCCCCCCTCGCCAGTCCCCCCGGATCTCTCCCCCGAGGAGCGGCTGGAGTTGGAGAACATCAGGAGACGCAAGATGGAGCTCATCGCCGAGATCCAGAGGCTGCGCGAGGAGCTGAAGGAGGCCATTGTCGAGGTCGAGGGCCTGGAGGTCAACGAAGGAAGGTGTGTGGCCGTGGGGTGGGGGGCGGGGGAGCGTGCTCAGGCGTGTGATAGACTGGAGGAGGAGGAGGGGCTGAATGGCCTCCTGTCCCTCTGTGTAACGGGCTGGAGGGAGGGAGGAGGGGCTGAATGGCCTCCTGTCCCTGTGTGTAACAGGCTGGGGGAGGGAGGAGGGGCTGAATGGCCTCCTGTCCCTCTGTGTAACGGGCTGGAGGGAGGGAGGGAGGGGCTGAATGGCCTCCTGTCCCTGTGTGTAACAGGCTGGAGGAGGGAGGAGGGGCTGAATGGCCTCCAGTCCCTGTGTGTAACGGGCTGGAGGGAGGGAGGGGCTGAATGGCCTCCTGTCCCTGTGTGTAATGGGCTGGAGGAGGGAGGGACTGAATGGCCTCCTGTCCCTGTGTGTAACGGGCTGGAGGGAGGGAGGAGGGGCTGAATGGCCTCCTGTCCCTGTGTGTAACGGGCTGGAGGGAGGGAGGAGGGGCTGAATGGCCTCCTGTCCCTGTGTGTAACGGGCTGGAGGAGGGAGGAGGGGCTGAATGGCCTCCTGTCCCTGTGTGTAACAGGCTGGGGGAGGGAGGTGGGGCTGAATGGCCTCCTGTCCCTGTGTGTAACGGGCTGGAGGGAGGGAGGGGCTGAATGGCCTGTCCTGTGTGTAATGGGCTGGAGGAGGGGCTGAATGGCCTCCTGTCCCTGGGTGTAATGGGCTGGAGGGAGGGAGGAGGGGCTGAATGGCCTCCTGTCCCTGTGTGTAATGGGCTGGAGGGAGGGAGGAGGGGCTGAATGGCCTCCTGTCCCTGGTTGTAACGGGCTGGAGGAGGGAGGGAGGGGCTGAATGGCCTCCTGTCCCTGTGTGTAATGGGCTGGAGGAGGGAGGAGGGGCTGAATGGCCTCCTGTCCCTGGGTTGTAACGGGCTGGGGGAGGGAGGAGGGGCTGAATGGCCTCCTGTCCCTGGGTGTAACGGGCTGGAGGTCCACCCTGGGTCCGAGCGTGTGCTGGGGGATGAGGGAGACACTGTGTGTCCGTCTGAGGGAGCACACCGGGATTCTGGGTCTAACTGTTACTCTCCCTCTCCCCCCTCCCCACCGTGGTGTGTCTCCCTCTCTCCCCCCCTCCCCACCGTGTCTCCCTCTCGACCCCCCTCCCCACCGTGTCTCCCCTCTCCCCCCTCCCCACCGTGTCTCTCTCCCCCCTCCCCACCGTATCTCCCTCTCTCCCCCCTCCCCCCCACCGTGTCTCTCCCTCCCTCCCTCCCCCCCCCACCGTGTCTCCCTCTCCCTCCTCCCCTCCCCACCGTGTCTCCCTCTCTCCCCCCTCCCCACCGTGTCTCCCTCTCCCCCCCCCCCACCGGTGTCTCCCTCTCTCCCCCCCCCCACCGTGTCTCTCTCCCCCCTCCCCACCGTGTCTCTCTCCCCCCTCCCCCCCACCGTGTCTCCCTCCCTCCCTCCCCCCCACCGTGTCTCCCTCTCCCCCCTCCCCCCCACCGTGTCTCCCTCCCTCCCCCCTCCCCACCGTGTCTCCCTCCCTCCCCCCTCCCCACCGTGTCTCCCTCTCTCCCCCCCCCCACCGTGTCTCCCTCTCCCCTCCCCCTCCCCACCGTGTCTCCCTCCTCCCTCCCCACCGTGTCTCCCTCCCCCCCCCACCCACCGTGTCTCCCTCTCCCTCCCCTCCCCACCGTGTCTCCCTCTCCCCCCTCCCCACCGTGTCTCCCTCTCCCCCCCCCCCACCGTGTCTCCCTCCTCCCCCCCCACCGTGTCTCCCTCTCTCCCCCCCCCACCGTTTCTCCCTCCCCCCATCCCCACCGTGTCTCCCTCCCTCCCCCCTCCCACCGTGTCTCCCTCCCCTCCCACCGTTCCCCTCCCCCCCCCCACCGTGTCTCCCTCTCCCCCCCCCCCACCGTTCTCCTCCCCACCCCTCCTTCCCCACCCCCCCCACCGGTCTCCCCCCTCCCCCCTCCCCACCGTGTCTCCCTCCCTCCCCCCTCCCCACCGTGTCTCCCTCCCCCCCCCACCGTGTCTCCCTCACCCCCCTCCCCACCGTGTCTCCCCTCTCCCCCCTCCCCACCGTGTCTCCCTCTCCCCCCTCCCCACCGTGTCTCCCTCCCCTCCCCCCTCCCACCGTGTCTCTCTCCCCCTCCCCCCCACCGTGTCTCCCTCCTCCCCCCTCCCCACCGTGTCTCCCTCTCCCCTCCCCTCCCACCGTGTCTCCCTCCCCCCCCCCACCGTTCTCCCTCTCCCCCCCCCCCGGTCTCACCCCCCCTCCCCCACCGTGTCTCCCCTCCCCCCTCCCCCCACCGTGTCCCTCCCTCCCCCTCCCCACCCGTGTCTCCCTCTCCCCCCCCCCCCACCGTGTCTCCCTCTCCCCCCCCTCCCACCGTGTCTCCCTCCTCCCCCCTCCCCACCGTGTCTCCCTCTCCCCCCCTCCCACCGTGTCTCCCTCCACCCTCCCCTCCCCTCCCCACCGTGTCTCCCTCCTCCCCCCTCCCCCCACCGTGTCTCCCTCTCTCCCCCTCCCACCGTGTCTCCCTCTCTCCCCCTCCCCACCGTGTCTCCCTCTCTCCCCCCTCCCCACCCGTGTCTCCCTCTCTCCCCCCTCCCCACCGTGTCTCCACCCCCCCCCACCGTGTCTCCCTCCCTCCCCCTCCCCACCGTGTCTCCCCTCTCCCCCCCTCCCCACCGTGTCTCCCCTCTCCCCCCTCCCCCACCGTGTCTCCCTCCTCCCCCCTCCCCACCGTGTCTCCCTCCCCCCCCCACCGTGTCTCCCTCCCCCCCACCCCACCGTGTCTCCCTCTCCCCCCCTCCCCACCGTGTCTCCCTCTCCCCCCCCCCCACCGTGTCTCCCTCTCCCCTCCCCCCCCCTCCCCCACCGTGTCTCCCTCCACCCCCCTCCCCTCCCCACCGTGTCTCCCTCTCCCCCCTCCCACCGTGTCTCCCTCTCTCCCCCTCCCCCACCGTGTCTCCCTCCCTCCCCCCCTACCCACCGTGTCTCCCTCCCTCCCCCCTCCCCACGTGTCTCCCTCTCTCCCACCCCCCACCGGTCTCCCTCCCCCCCCCCACCGTGTCCCCTCTCCCCCCCTCCCCACCGTGTCTCCCTCCCTCCCCCCCCCACCGTGTCTCCCTCTCCCCCCCCCCACCGTGTCTCCCTCTCCCCTCCCCTCCCCACCGTGTCTCCCTCTCTCCCCCTCCCCACCGTGTCTCCCTCTCTCCCCCCTCCCCACCGTGTCTCCCTCTCCCTCCCTCCCCACCGTGTCTCCCTCTCCCCCCTCCCCCCCACCGTGTCTCCCTCCCTCCCTCCCCCCCCACCGTGTCTCCCTCTCCCCCCCTCCCACCGTGTCTCCCTCTCTCCCCCCTCCCCACCGTGTCTCCCTCTCTCCCCCCTCCCCACCGTGTCTCCCTCTCTCCCCCCTCCCCACCGTGTCTCCCTCTCTCCCCCCCCTCCCCACCGTGTCTCCCTCCCTCCCTCCCCCCCCCCCCTC